>NC_061510.1:106291031-106313671 GCF_022539505.1 Lolium rigidum
GGCATCATTGTCTTAGCCACCTCTGTGGTTCTCGTCTGTCGTCATTAGTTCATCGTGGTCTTCTGGGGCATGTTTCAGGAGATGTTTCTTTACAGTGTCAGGGTTGTAGGCTAGGTAAACAAATTCAGTTAGGGGGTTCCCTAACTACTGGGGATAATACAATATACAACTATTGCTCTAACAGATTCGACGAGCCTGCCTACCTGCCCGCAGTTGGTTCCACTGGAGGCGTGATCGTCGCTTGGATCTCGGAAGATGTGGACATCGTGGCTCACCGGTCCGACACCTTCTGCGTCTCGGTCTGCCTGGCGGCCCGTGGCAATGACTCACCGCCATGGTGGCCTACCGCGGTTTATGAGCCCTCCGTGGATGAGCTCAAGCCAGCGTTCCTGGACGAGCTGAGAGCCCTACGTCTAGCCCTCCATGATCCATGGGCTATCGCCGGCGATTTCAATCTGATCGCGGATGCGAGGGACAAAAACAATGTGAACATCAACAGGCGCGAGATGGGTCGCTTCTGCCGCCTGATCAATGATCTTGAGCTCAAGGAGGCGCACCTCATCGGGAGGCGCTACACGTTGAGCAATGAGCGCGAGCACCCAACAATGGTGCGGTTGGTTTCTCTCGGTGGATTGGGATGCTCTCTTCCCGGATGCCTCGCTACACGCCCTATCCTCATCTTTATCGAATCACTGCCCGCTCCTCTTGTCGACGGCCACGCGCGTGCGCGCGAAGAGGCATTTTCGCTTTGAGCGGTTTTGGACCAAGTTGGATGGATTCTCGGACGTGGTCAAGGCCGCTTGGCAAGACCAAGCCGCGCCGATCGAACCTCTGTGCCTGCTTGGCTTCAAGCTTCGAATGGTGCATGCCTTGCAACGGTGGAGCCAGCAGCAAGTGGGCAGCATAAAGGACCAATTACTTATGGCCCATGAGGTCATTCTGCGTCTCGACGTTGCCCAGGAGTCCCGCACCCTCTCTGCTCCGGAGGTGTAGCTGCGGCGCAATCTCAAGAGGCAGGTGCTTGGTCTCGCATCGCTTGAGCGGACGATTGCCCGCCAACGTGCTAGAGTGGCTGGCGTCAAGGAAGGTGATGCCAATGCCCAATTCTTCCGGATGCACGCCGCTAGAAGGACTAGGAGGAACTTCATTTCCTCTGTGAAATCTAGTGGCTCGGTTGTCACAAGTCAAGGTGGACTCGAGGAGGTTGCTTCAAACTTCTTCGTCCACCTCCTAGGAATGGCGCAGCCCCGCACCAGCGACATAAACCTCGAAGCGCTGCAGATGCCGCATCTGGACCTCTCTGGGCTCGAGGCCCAGTTCAGCCAGGATGAGGTGTGGGCCGCTGTCAAGGACATGCCGACCCGCAAATCGCCGGGCCCTGATGGGTTTTCCTGGGATTTCTTCCATGTTTGTTGGAGCGTCATCAAGGACGAGGTGATTGCCGCGTTGCGCGCGATCTTCTGTGGCCATGATCAGTTCTTTGGTGGCATCAACAATGCAGTCATTGCGCTCATCCCAAAGAAAGACGAAGTCGACGAGATGAAGAACTTTCGATCCATTAGTTTGGTGCATTGCTTCGCCAAGCTGCTCGCCAAAATCATGGCTAGGAGGTTGGCGCCATTGATGCCCGAGCTGGTCCACGCCAACCAGAGCGCCTTCATCATGGGCAGGTCCATCCAAAACAATTTTGTGCTAGTTCGGCAAGCCGATGTTGCCCTCCACCCGGCTCGGGTGCCAGCGCTGCTCCTGAAGCTTGACATCGCAAAAGCCTTTCACAGCGTCTCTTGGTCCTTCCTGCTAAGTGTGCTCCGTCAGTGGGGCTTTGGCCACTGGTGGATTAGGTGGGTCGCTCTTCTTATGCGGACCGCGTCGACCAAAGTGCTGGTTAATGTGCACGCTGGCCCCTCCTTCGGCCACGGGAGGGGGCTCAGGCAAGGGGACCCCCTCTCCCCACTCCTATTCGTCCTCTTCATGGACGTCCTTGCCGGCATGTTTAGGGTGGCGGAGAGTGTTGGCGTCCTTGCCAATCTAACCGGCCTCGGCATCAAGCATCGCGTCTCTCTATACGCGGACGATGTCGTCGTTTTCGCAAAGCCGGATCCTAGCGAGCTCAACGCCGTTCGCACCATCTTGGAGTGCTTCGATGGGGCGTCAGGACTGCATGTAAACTTCGACAACGGCTCTGCGGCCCCGATCCACTGCTCTGCTCACACCTTGGCTTTCGTGGCTCCCTCTATTGCTTGCCTAGTCAAAGAGCTACCTTGCACTTACCTCGGCCTGCCATTGTCGCTTTCTAAGCTCCACAAGAGGGATCTGCAGGCCATCCTCGACAAGCTTGCTGGCAAGCTCGCCCATTGGAAGGCGCGCTTGATTTCGAAGGAAGGTAGAGTGGCCTACGTGCAGTTCATCCTTACGTCATCTGTGGTGTATCACCTCATGGCGCTAGACCATGACCCCTGGTTCCTCAAAGCGGTGGACAAACTGAGGAGGGCTTTCCTGTGGGCCGGCAGCGACGAGTGCTCAGGAGGGAAGTGCACGGTGGCTTGGAACCTGGTCTGTCAACCGAAGAGGCTAGGCGGGCTAGGGCTGCACAACCTCAAGTTACTCAACGTCGCGTTGCGCACCAAGTGGATGTGGCTTCTGAGAACGGATGATGAGCGCCCTTGGGCTGGTCTCAATCCTGCCCCTAGAACGGACTCCGCCGCTCTGTTCAACGCATCCGTTTCGATCACCGTGGGATCTGGCGCCGCCGCTCGTTTTTGGTCGAACCCGTGGATCGAAGGATTAACATTGCAGGCTCTTGCGCCGGCCGTTGTCGCACTCATCAGGTCGAGCTTTGTCAGCTGTCAAACGGTGCAAGAAGGACTCCTTGGCCACGCATGGGTCCTGGATATTGCCGGGCCGCTGTCCGTTGACACCACTATCCAGTTTTTCCGGCTGTGGGATGCGGTGGCTAGTGCCAACTAGTGGGGACGGTGACGGTTTCCGGTGGAAGTGGTCGGCGGACGGAGTATTCTCTTCTAGGTCAGCGTACCAACTCCTTTTCGAAGGGTTGAAAGCGCTGTCGGGGGCGATGCATGTGTGGCATTCGTTTGCCCCGATGAAATTCCGTCTACACGCCTGGCTTGCTCTGGGACGGAGATGTTGGACAGCGGATCGATTGATCAAGCATGGCCTGCCCGCCAACGCGGTCTGCCAGCTTTGCACCGCAGCGGATGAAACACTTGATCACCTGTCCCTGTCCTGCCCGTTTGCGGTGGAGCTTTGGTCTGGTGTCATCCCTCGCAGCTGCCTCTCCCGGATTGCGAGCTCAAGGAGTGGTGGTCGACGGCTGTCAACTCGCTGCCGGCGGCGCGGAGGAAGGAAGCCAACTCGCTCTTCATGCTCATCCTTCGATCACTGTGGGTTCGAGCGTAACGAGCGCGTCTTCAATGAACAGCGATCCTCTGCAGTTAGGGTTATTGACTCTATCGCCGACGAATGGAATTCATGGATCGAGTGTAAACGTCGGCAGCTGAGAGATAGCTAGGTTTTCCTTAATCGAGGTCTATCTGTCGTGATTGCACATGACGGTGGCCCTCTTGTAACCTAACTCGTGGTGGTGACGGTTTTCCCCTCAAGCTTAATATAAAACGCGCAGATCTCCTGTGGGTACTTGAAAAAAAAAAAAATTGATGGCCCCGATCGCAACAACATGCCAGCCCACCACACCACCATCGTTATCCTCTCACTCTCCAGAATTGCTAAAACTACTAATTCAATACCATTGATGTAATAGGCATTGTGAAGTAAGAGAGGGAATACCTGAGGTTGGGGGAGACATCACAAAGCCCCCAGGCGAACAGGAAACGGGTAGCTGGAACCCAAACCACATAAGCAAACAAACCACGATGTGGAGCTCAAATCGGAGGCCTAAATCAAGGGAGGTGAGACACTAAATCGCAAAATCGAATTTCATATCGATGGTTTGGGGCAGGGAGGAAACCTGGGAAGTGGGAGAGAGAAGGGGAGTCCACCCCACCTTGCGCCTCGACATGGTCCAGCCAAGTCGACCTCCTCCACGTCTCCAGCAGCCAGATTAGAGGGGAGCCCGGAAGAAATCACCATGGGAGGAGCGACGCCGGCGAGAAGAAGTCGGCGGGTTAGCCTCGATGCTGAGTCGGCAACCCCAGCACGCTTACCTTCGATGAAGCACGCCTTCCTGCCGCCCCTGTAGAGGGTAAGAGATAAAGAAGCAGCAGCTTCCCCCGCCGCTTCCACCGCAGTGGAGGCCGCTGACCCCGCCGGCAGCTCCGTGAATGCCTTCTTGCTACCATGGTCAGCTGCACAGCGCAGGCCAAGCCATGCGTAGGAGCAGCCGGCTGGTCAGCGCGGCACCTGGCGGCGAAGCCCGGCGCGCATGGGCGCCTCAGGAACGGCGTGACGAAAGAAAGAGCTTGGTCTCCCTCTGCAGTCTGCGGCCTAGGGTTTCCCCGCCACCTTCAGCCGCTCGCGGGGACCTGAGGACCTCGAGCTCCTGCCTTCGCCTCGAACCTGGCCAGCCGACGAACTCGATCTCTTGGTCGGAGCTCCATGGGTGCATTCGAAGAGGAGGATCCCCTCCCTATTTTTTGAGAGGAATCGGGAGGAGATGATGGGCAAGACGAAGTGGACGCCCGTGCAGGCGGAGAAAAAAGACGGCAGCGCTGGAGTCCGGAAGATATGCCTAGCGGTGATGGGAGAGAGAAGAGATGGGTGGGCGCAAATTGACAGGTTAAGCGGTGGAGCTTCGGATTATTTCACCATGAAAAGAGGGCACCGCTTTGACCGCATAGACAAACACTAAATCCACACGCTCGAGGCAGCAAGTGCAGACCACTGAGAAGCAGCATGAAGAAATAATGAGTTTCCACCATCTGAACACATACGTGTTAACATATCATTAATCCCCAAAAAAATTCAAAAATTTGAGAAAAAAGATGTTTGTTACTATTTAGTATAGTACTTATATAGAGTGGGGTCTGGCAAGATATGTCCGATGTCTTCAATCCACTCTCAACTGCCGAATCTTGAGCAAACAAAAGACATAACTAACTAGCTAATTAAGTCTACCAATGAGAAACAAAAGCTGGGGAATTTTGAGCAGCACAAACCTGGTTGTCCACTTCATCCTGGTGTGGGTTCAGATTCTACACCGACACTTGATCAATCCTGCATATTCCAAATAGTGACAGAGAATAGTTTATATTGGATCCAATGATAGAGAATATGTCGTCCATATGCAAAAAAGCGAATTTCGAGCTAGTGCTACACCTGGAGGACAAACATGATCGAGTTCTGGATGTAAAGTTGGCATGCACATGCTCCAACTAAGCAAAAGCCACAGCAATCGTGCGTCATTGTTGTACCCACTCCGGCCATACATCTACAAAATAGGGCGAGCTGACTGATCCTTCCATTAAGGTTGTGGCCTGTAGGGCTGTTGTTATGCCGACTCTTGGATCCACTCTGCATCTTCCAATCTTCGACGGTACCTACCATGCCACCAGCTTTCAAAAGTGGGGACCCAGTCAGCTCCTCTTCCTCAACTAACCGAAGGCAAATCATTACACCAGAAAAGCACTGGATATCAGTCGGTGGATCAGCGCCAAACAAAAGCAATTACAATTACACCCCACGCATAATACAGCACAACTGAGAGTGCATGTGCCCCCACTTTGCCACTTGCCAGACTAGCAGCTACGACAAATCAGTACAATGAATAAAGAATTGCAAGTAGGTATCTGTAGATTACAATTTCAATTCGAGACATTTCTTAGGATCTGGGACGGCAGTTTCAAATGAAGTTTGACCATAGGAACATGCCACCACTACACAACAATTGTAGACAACTTACAAAAGAACAAACTCTTTTACTCCCACATTTTAGTATCCTGAATAATGATAACCACCACATTTTCTGGCATAACAACTCTGAAAGTATATATAGCTCTCACAAAGACACCAGCATCAGCGGAAGCCACCGTCCCAATATGACCCACCGGAGGTCCCATTCTGGTTGCTCCCCTTGTTGGCGGGGCTGTTACTGTTGTAACTATCAAAGCCATCATCCTTCGCATCATCCCAGCCAGCCCATGAGTCGCTGCTCTGACTTGGTTTTGCAGGCTCGGCCTTCTTGTCTTGTTCATCCCAATCATCCCAAGAATTGGAATTCTGATTCTTCGATGATCCATCTTGAGGAGAATTCCAGCTGTTTCCGCCGTTGCTGGTCTCATGCTCATACCTGCGGTACGGCTCACTGCTGTTCTGCGTCCTTTGTTGTTGCCAGTCATCTCCCCAGCCACCGCCCATGCCTCCTTCCTTGGCATACTCCTCCACCTTCTGCGAGGCCAATGCCATCACTCCTCTCATAATCCCCCAGGTTCTGCTTCCAATCTCTGCAGTTTTATTCGTAACAACATTCACTGTTTCATTCAACTTCTGATCGTAGCCCCCTTCGCTCATCTGCATTCCAGATAATCACCATTTCTCAACACAAATAATAATGCAACACAGGATAAAATACTTTGACAAACGATCTAAATAAATGTAGTATTCCCTCCCATCCACAAGAGGATGTCTCAACTTTGTCAAAATATGAATGCATCTAGACATGTTTTAGTGCGTAGATATACATACAAATTTAGACAAAGTTGAGACATCCTTTTGTGTACGGAGGGAGTAATATTGTTCCCATTGAGAAATGAATGTGACAAGGTATGCTCAATCAAGGAAGTGTGAAAACTGAACTATGAAAAGAAATGTTGTTCAACTTCAGGTGCAGTACAAATAATTATGATAAGAGATTAATTGCTCGAGTTAAGACTGCTCCAAAGAGACCACACCTCGCTATCATAACAGTATTCAGGTGAGTTTGGTGAAATGTATTATTACAACAAGTTTAACCATGATACTAGATGAGCAGAGTGAACAAAGAGCAATCCAAGTTCCATGATCAATTAGACTAGGACCTTTGCATACTACAAATCAGGAAAAGCACTCAAGATAAATTAGACTAGGGAAATTCAACTCTTGCATATTATGAATCAGGCAAAGCATTCAAGTTACCTTTGACTGGATCTCTTTTGTGCCAACTTGGACAACACTAGCAGCAGATTGGGCAGCAGATGCTGCAACTAGTGAAAGACGTCCTAATCCCTGAAAAGGCAAAATGGTAAAGAACATTCATGAGATAAAAACTGAAACTCAGAAAAGGTTGAATTCTGACACGAATGCATCTATG
This sequence comes from Lolium rigidum, assembly GCF_022539505.1. Lineage (NCBI taxonomy): Eukaryota > Viridiplantae > Streptophyta > Magnoliopsida > Poales > Poaceae > Lolium > Lolium rigidum. The sequence continues at coordinate 106,298,293 of NC_061510.1, forward strand.
CACATGACTCAGGTATGACACCTCAAGCTTGGCACCAAACACAAAATATAAGCCTGGAGTAACCAATGGTAATCTCAGATGTACTTTGCTAATGGTAATTCGAAGGAGTGCTGCTGGGTTACAGCAATAGCCATATTAAGTCTACATGAGATGTCGTCAATGATAAGGATCAGGCTCAAAAGGTGGTCCTATGTCTGCCGGGTGTTCTGTCTGTTCGGTTTGCTCGGTCCAGTCTTTTCGGTCTTTGTCAATTTCGGTCATCTAGAAATGCTACCCGTATTTCCTTCGGTCTTTTCGGTTTTTCTGTATTCGGTCTTCGGTCTTTTCGGTCCGGTCTTCGGTCATGACCATATATATAGACCAAATAGATAAAATTGGCAGCAGAGATATATATACAAAATGGCAGCATTTCACTTGCAATTCAATTTATATTGGCAGTAAAGTGCATAAAAATGAAAGCACAACACCATACGGTGGCAGCACAAAAGTTACACAAATAGCACACACAATTTACAATTAGCCATGTACTGTAGAAACGATCAGCACAACTGCATCCCCCGTTAATTATCATCAGTCATCTACATATTTGTTACCCCAATTTTATCTTGAGATACGGATGCACTCTACGAAACTAGCAGCAAGAAAATTGCATCAGTATCCATTCTCAGCAGCTAATACATCTCAGATCTGACCAATAAAAAATAGCTACAGTACAAATTACAAGGTACATCAGAGAAAATGCATCTCAGGAGAGACAGGCCAGTTTGTATCGATGGGGGTCTGGAGGTCCTGTGGCTGGGGTGTGACGGCAGCGCAACATCTTGTAGGCTGTTTGGCTGCCGGCACCCGTGGTAGGAGATGCAGCGGTGTCATTTGGGTCGATGGCAGCGAGGTGGTGTGGACGGGACGGCGACGGCCGCGCAGCTGAGCCTTGCGGCTGCTAGCGCCCGTGGTCGGAGAGGCAGGCGGGGTCGGCAAGGATGGTTGGCTGGCTGCTGGCGAGGTGGTGTGGCGGGATGGCTGCAGCGCTTGCAGCTGACGACAGCGTCCGGTGTAGAAGAGATGGCAGCGGTGCACCTGTTTGGCTAGGTAAAGGAGAAAGCTATAGGATAATACGGAGATGGATGGGGACATGCGATTGCGGCACTGCACATTGGAAATAAATTGATGTTTGGCAAGAAGCTTGGTCTACACAGTTGTATCGGTTTCCATCCTGCAACAACCGAACAGCGCAATAAAATTTCGGTCACCTGAAGTTTTTCAAGACCGAGGTGTAACCGAAGACGGAATTTTACGGTTTGCTCAGGTTTGGTCCCGGTTATTTCGGGTTCGGGCTTCGGGTTCGGTTTTTTGTGCCCGGCCAGAGTCCTATGTATAGTTTACTGAAGATTAAGGTAGAAAGGGCGTTTTAACCACATATGCTTAACATAATCTATGGCACAAAATAACCCTAGCAACAGTATGTGATGATAATTAAATAATCAAGGATAATCAATAGTGGTTACAACACTGCCATTCACCCCCTAAAAAAATTAGCTAACAGATCACCATTTGCAGATCTAAAGATACCAAGTTAATGATGTAGCAGATTTCCCGTTTTCAAAATCAGTAAACAACACTATTGCAACTAGTATTGGGGAAATGTTTGTTTGATCGCAACCAGGAGATTATGGTAGATAGCATGGATGATGATTGTTTACCTGGGAGACGACCTGCATGACATCGCCGCCCTGGGCAGCCCCGTTGTTCCTATTGGCGGAGGGCGGCGGGGTGGATCCAAAGCCGACGTACTTGCCGCCCTGGGATGGAGGGATCCCCTGAGGCTTGGACTCGTTCTCCGCCATCCTCCTGGCGAAGAAATCCTCCTTGCTGGCCGCGGACGCCTCCAGCTCCTGCTTGGTGTACATGTCCTGGGTGGACCTGGACCTGGTGGGCTGCCTCCCCGAGTCGGCTCCGCCGTTACCGAAGGAGCCGGCCGACTGGTTCCGCCTCATGTCCGGGCGGACCTCGTCGTCCCAGTCGTCCCACCCACCGCCGCCACCGCCGCCTCCGCCTCCGCCAGCGGGTAGGGGCGGCTTCCTGGCGGGCGCGGGCGCGCCAGATCCGGGCGTCTCCCTGACGACGGGCGGGTCGGTCCAGGGCCGGCCCTCGGCGAGCGCGACGACGCGGTCGCGGTAGGCGGCGGCGGCGTTGGAGTTGTACTTGGGGACGTGCGGCGTGTCCTTGGGCACGCCCCTGGCGGCGAGGAAGGCGTTGAGTCGGTCGTTGCCCCCGGCCTCCATCTTGCGGAGCTGCGGCTCGGTCCAGGAGTCCATGGTGACGGAGCGGACGAAGCTGATGTGGACGCCGAGGCCGCGGTGCTTGCCGGAGCACTCGAGGCACATGAAGACGCCGTAGGAGACGCTGGCCCACTGCGGGTTGCGCTGCGCGCAGTCGACGCACGTCTTGTTCCCCGGCTGCGCCTGCAGGTCCCGCAGCCGCCGCGCCGCCGTGGCCGCCATCGCCGGGCTCGGATCTGCCGGCCCGGATCCGGGATCGGGCGCCGCGGGGAAGGTTGGTGGCCGGGCCGGGCGAGGGGGGTGGAGGGGAGGAAAGGAGGAGGACTCGCCGACACGGAGCGGTGAGGGAGATGGAGGCCGTCAAATACCGACCGGGCGCGCGGTGGACGCTTCTGCCCCTGGGCGCGCCGGAGCCGCGCCGGTGGCAGGCTGGTAATTTCGCCCCGTGGCTGGCGAGGCGACGAGCTGGTGGTAGGCGTGGGCGAACCGAACAGCCGAACGAACAGCTTGTGACGCCGACAGGCTGGGCCCGGCGCGCAGAGAGAATGAAAAGGAAAGACTTCGTTCTGGTCTGGTAGAGTTAGGTTCATGCGAGAGAGGCGGGCGGCCACCGCGTGGGAGTATAAGGGGGCCCACGGGTCAGTCAGACGGCTCAGCGGTTTCCGGCTAGCGCGAGCGCCGCAACGCACGCGCAGCCGTCGCTCCCCATCGGCCCCCGCCATCGCCACACAAAAAGGCCAGTCCCCTCGCGTTTCTTTCCTTGTTTCGCTCCGCGTCGCCCGATCGTCTCTTCTCTCCCCCGCCCGCCCGCATTGTCCTAGGACGACCTAGCCTAGACACACCACCCCACAGGAGGAGGAGCCCTAGCCCCCCTGCCCATGGCGGCGCCGGAGGCGGAGGTGCCCACGACGGAGGAGATGTCCGCCGCCAGGGAGGAGGACCCCGCGGTGGACGCGCCCGCGGGCGAGGATCAGGCGCCGCCGCCGGCGACCACCGCCACCACGGTGCCCGCGCTCTACGTGGGCGATCTGCCCGACAACGCCAAGGAGGACCACCTCTTCGAAGCCTTCAGCACCGTCGGCGCCGTCACCTCCGTGCGCGTCTGCCGGGACAACGCAACCAGCAGCTCACTCAGATACGGATACGTCAACTACTTCTCCCAGGCCGACGGTACGCATTACGCGTGATCCCCCTGCCTCGATCTCGCGCGCGCGTTTCTAATTTTAGGATCGACGTACGTCGCCGTTGATGTGTGCTGCCTACCATCCGCGCCTCCCTCGATATATAGTTCTAGGGTTTGATAGATTTGGAGCGACATGTTTTTTCCTTCTCAGTAAGGAGAAAGGAATAATCAATCTTGTTGGATTGAAAGTGTATATGCGTATAGTATTTAGTAATGTGAAACAGCTCTGCATGGCGCGCGTTTGTTGAAGGCTATGTGTGTCATTGTCATCGAATCCTCGTTTTATTGCAGCACCATGCTGCCACTTTTGGTGTGATAGCAATCGCCAGTTGGTATAGTCTGCCCTGTTGTGCATCTTTTTTTTTTGCACCTGCATAATTGCCAGGCAGTTGGTTGCCTAATTCTGAGCTCGTATGTTGCCTGCAATTAACTTGTTCAGAAAAATAATGAACTTTTTGATTTTCTTCCCTTGTGTGGGTTGTTTGTGTGTATCAGAGTGAAAGATGGTGAGGTTGATGCTGAAGCATGATCCTTTGGTGTGATCTTAATACAATCTTGTATCATTACAACAAAAATTAACAACATTTGTATTTCTCTATTTTTTTGTGTGGACTTCATGCATTTCCTTGTAATCATATATGTTTTGAGCCTTTTGGTGTGATTTTAATGTTATTTGTGTTTACTATATTTTTTGTGTGAACTTAATGTTGTTGCCTTGTAATAATCGTATATTCCTTGAGCCCTTTGGTGTGATCTTATTGTTGCCTTGTAATAATCAGATATGTTTTGAATGTGGTCTTATGTGTCCTTGGATTGATCGATGTCTATTTAATTATGTGAAACATTGTTGAGTTGTACTTGTAAAATCTATGTGTGTCATTGACATTGCATTTTCCATTGCGTTCTAGTAATTGGTCTGTTGTTGTGGAATGGTGTCACTTTTGATGTGATAGTCATCAAAAGTTATGTAGTTGCCTATGTTTTGTGTTGTTCAGCATGCAATTTGTGCATCCACATAATGCATAGAGGCAGTTGGTTGGTTGTTGTCAACATGTATGTGGCATGCAATTAACTTTGTTAATCTTTTAAATAGGAAAACACACACTCCTCGATTTTTACCATGCAATTGTGGGTGTACGCTTGTGGAGAGAGAGAGAGAAAAGATATAAATCTTTCCAATTATGATCTCTTAGTGTGATCTTATGTCACCTTGATAATTACCAAAAGTTGACAATAATGAATTATGTACCATATAATGGCTATATACTATGATATGGGGAACATGAGATATTTACCTAAATTCAATTACATTTCTTTTGGTAAAAATTGTATAAATATTTGTTATGTTTACTTCTTAAAACACTATCTAATTTGATTGGCACCTCTTGTTGGGTCACTCTTCAGTTTTCCTATAAGATTAAATTTATTAATTAATGGTATCAATGTATGTTTTTATTAGATCCTACTCTTTTTCCACCAAGTTTATGGAAGCACCTTGTCTACTTTCCTATGTTTCATCCTATTTTTCTTCATTTTATTACTGATTTTGTTATTCGAGTTAATTCCCAAAGGTCCTATTAACTTTTGTTTATTGTGGGGCCATTGACTAAATAACTATTTGTTTGTTTAAACTTGACAGCCATGACTGCTTTAGAGAAGATGAATCATAGCTTTATCTTGGACAAGGAAATTAGAGTAATGTGGTCTAATCGAGATCCTGATGCGAGACGAAGTGGTGTTGGAAATGTGTTTATTAAGGTAAAAAAAAATATCATCATTTCATGTTTATCTTTCTGCCATATGTAAGTACTAATATGATATGTTATTAATTGACAGAACTTCAGTGATCATATTGACAACGTAATTCTTCAAGAGTTGTTCTCCAAGTTTGGAGAGATATTATCTTGTAAAGTTGCTAGAAATGAGGACGGGACAAGTCGAGGCTATGGATTTGTTCAGTTTGCAGCACAAGAATCAGCAGATATAGCAATAGAGAATCTTAACAACTCTTACTTTGAGGGCAAGCAACTGTAAGTTAATATTTCTGTAATACAACATATACTTGTTATAATGATTTTGTCTTGCTGTTATTTATTGGCTTTTCGCATTGTTGCTTACCCAGTTTTATTTGACAATGATCTATTTGTGTAGGCATGTTGCTCATTTTGTCAAGAAGAGTGAAAGGTCTGCCAATAATGATGACAAATATACTAACCTGTACATGAAGAATCTAGATGATGACATGACAGAGGATCTTATTAAGTTGAAGTTCTCTCAGTTTGGTCCAATAATTAGTGTGAAGATAATGAAGAGAGATGATGGAACATCCAAGGGTTTTGGGTTCGTCAGCTTCAAAAACCCAGAAAGTGCCAAGAAAGCAAAAGAGGCTATGAATGGGATGGCACTTGGTAAGTATATTACTTATGTTCATTTCATTTCACAAATAACTCTTTACTAATCTATGGGTTTCTATCTAATAATAATATTATTATTATTAGGATCCAAAACTCTGTATGTGGCAAGGGCTCAGAAAAAGGCTGAAAGAAAGCAATATTTGCAGCTCTTGCATGAGGAGAAGCGAAATGAAATAATCACCAAGAGCAATGCAAGTTTCATTCTTCTCTGTTATGTGTACTCCTATTTTCCTTCTTGTATATTCATCCACATCTTATATTTATGAATGTGTATTTATTTTTTTACAGGGTTCAAATGTCTATATCAAAAACATTAGCGATAAAGTTGACGATGACACTCTACGTGAACGTTTTGATGAATTTGGAAACATTACATCAGTAAAGATTATGCGTGATGACAAGGGCATTAGCAAGGGATTTGGATTTGTATGTTACGCCACACCCGATGAAGCAAATTGTGCTGTAGGCAACATGCGTGGTAATCCTCTGTTATTTTCCATTCTCTCCAGTTCATAGATAAGTGTCATTTTGGACACTGACCGGTATTCAAGACTTAACTTTGACCACTAGGTTCTGCCATAGCATACATTTGCATAGAACCCCCACAACTAATAACAACATATTAAAAATACATCTGATACAAATCTATACATATGATTTTTAAAGTTTCCAATTTTATTTTTCTAAAATAACATGGATAGTCGAAGTATTAATAATTTCACTTATATGTGGACTAGGGAGAGTAACACGTGCATATCACGATACTTAAAGTTTGTCGCTTTGTTTGGAATAACAGGTGTTATGTTTTACGGCAAACCATTGTATGTTGCTATAGCTCAAAGGAAAGAGGACAGAAAAGCTAGGCTGGAGCAACGTTTTGCTGAATTTGCTACGAGGTCAGGAGCTGCAAGCCCTGTAATCCCCACAGGGTATCCTCATGTGTATTTTGCCCATCCTAGTACGCACTTCCCTCAAGGTCCTTCAAGACAAGGATTTATGTATCCACCCATGGGGATCGGACAAGAATGGAGGCAGAATGTGTTCCCTTCCCCTCATAGCATCCAACAGATTCATGCGCCTCTTGTATGTCCCTGTCTTGATGTACTCAAGTTCCATTACCTGAGTTGCAAATCTGGCAAAATCTTATTTTATTTTCTCTGCACAGATGCCAAATGCCCCAAGGCAATACAGAAACAACAGGGGACGGATGACTGGCAATATGATGACTTTTCCTCACGCTGTGAACTATGTGTCACACGCACAGACAGCTAAAGATTTCATGTCAATGTCCCAACAGGTATGATTTATAGTAAAACTGAATGGATAATTTTGTTGATATTTAGTACAACTGAATGTTATACTTTTTTTCAGAAAACGAGTGTTGCACTTAGGTATAATGCTCCTACTACAAAGCTGTTGTGACACTGGGACAGTCGTAAAAACTCAATTTGACCACTTATTTCTATTACAATATATATCTTATAATTCAGAAAAATAATATATTTCAGAACACAGAATATATATTATACGTAGTATAGCATATTTGATGTAGATGTTATGCTAAAATTCTTTGGTTCTTGAGTCTAACTTGCTACTTGTTTATGCAGCAGTTCGGCCATGCAAAGTACATCCCAGCTGATGTTATGACGAATGGCATGGCCATCCATCATGGTGACCATGTTTCATCAGGGAATGATCCATTCATCGAATTGCTGGCTGCTGCTCCACCTGATAAGCAAAGAGATATGCTGGGGAATAGAATATATCCACTGGTTCAGAGATATTATGTAATTTCTCATCCAGTTTAATTAGTCCCTTATTTGATATAGCTTCTGTTTATTTCAAAATTATTGAGGAACCTAGCTAGTTTTACGCTAACTTGGTGTGCCCTGGCTGTTGCAGCCTCATCTTGCCAGTAAAATCACTGGAATGTTACTGGAGCTATTACTGGAGCTAGATACTAAACTCATGGAAGCGATGATCCGATCACCAGACATGTTGTCTGCAAAAATGAACGAGTGTGTCCAGCTGCTCCAGAAGCAGCCGCCAACAAAAACTGAGGATCAAGAGGCCTTACACCCAGGCTTCGTCGACTCTACCGGTGTAAGCGCCAACTGAGGGTTTCACCACCAAGCCAAGAACGTTGCATTACCTTTTCTGATCAGGATATGGTTATAGATAGCTGCTTAGTTTGTGAAATTTTTGCCGATTGGACGTATCAAGTTACTTATTATAGAATAAAGTATGTAGGATTTAGTTAGAACCCTGCAGAAAATTTTCCTCTTATTTTGATCATTTTATGAATCTTTAAGAATAAATGACTTTCGCGACTTTGCTATGTTTGCTCTTCCTCCGACTCTATGAAAATTTCACCTTCGTGACTTGTTTGGCTATTTCTTACATTGATGGAGGATCTAGTGAGTTTATCTATCTGAAAGCTAGGCTTCCTTTTTGTGATGTAATCATGCCAGGCTAACAAATTAGAGCAAGTCAGTAAGGTTTCTATATATTTTCTTTGAGTCAAGATTAAAACGTAGGCTTGGTATAATGCAGTAATGCACTTGTATATCTTAGGAACATTGAAGATATCATCTGAAGTACAAGTTGCTCAGGCCGTAGAGCATTATGATAGGTCTCTTGGATGTCTGCCTTCAAAGAAAGCCACTGCCGCCATGCCGCTATGATAATATCTCCGTCTTGGAGTATGCATGTGGTTTATCAGGCGGACATCCGCGAGTATCCGCTCGATTATATCTGTAGCTTTAGGGCATCTCCAGCGGACCGATTCAAATCGGTGATCCAAACGGTCTGTTTCTGTCCGTTTGGGCCGGTCCGTGGATAGTTTGGGGTGACCGTCCATTTTGGATTTGGTTGGGTGGTACGTCTAGCGGCCCAACCCAATGTGCCTTTCCCCACCCATTGTCAATGATGACGCTCTGTCCTCTAATGGCGATAGGATGCTAATGGTTGTCGCCGGCTTCGCGCGCGCCGTAGATGATTCCCGCGCTTCTGTTTGGTTCTTGCCCACGGTGGCTCGGGTTTCCCGCTCGTGCTCGTTTTTTGTTTCCCGCTACGGCCGGAATACTTCGCGCGCCCACCGGCCATTTCCCGCCAAAGACAAAACACATGCCTCGTCGGAATATCGCCAATTGGAACCACATCAGGGCGATGTACCTAGCCCACTTCCCTCGGAGGTCAGACAAGGAGGTCGAGATCATGGCCACGGAGATGGCTCGCCAGTAGGCGGAGGACCAGATGGCCTCCTTCGAGCACACGAAGGTGACGTGGCGCAGCAGGCGCTGGTGGAGGTGGTCGAGTCGGCGGCGCAGCAGAGCTGGTGGAGGTGGTCGAGGCGTCGGAGCAGCAGGCGCAGCAGGCGATGGAGCATGCGGAGCATGCGGTGGCCAAGGAGGCTGCCACGGCGGCCATGTGTGGTGATCAAGATCATCTTTATGTAATCCTATATGTTTGGTTTGCTGGGATCCGTTGAATATTGTATACTATATTGAGATTGATTGTATATTCATGTCATATGTTATTTGTGATCTTGCATGCTCTCCGTTGCTAGTAGAAACTCTGGCCAAGTGAACACCTGTGTCTCCGAGAGGGGATATTTATGCTCGATAGTAGGTTCATGATTCTAGTTTTCTGGGAGAGTGACGTTTAAATTCTAAAATTGTAGATGTGCTACTGCTACTAGGGAGAAAACAACAATGTTTTATCCCAGGGTAATTCTATTGTTTACTTTACACACATTGTTTAATGCAATAGTCTGTTGCTTGCAACTTAATACTGAAAGGGGTTTGGACGATAACCTGAAGGTGGATTATTAGTCATAGACGCAGTTGGATTACGGTCTATTATGTTATAATGCCCATATCAAATCTCATAGTAATCATCTTGTCATGTATTGATCGATATTCTATCAATTGCCCAGCTGTAATTTGTTCACCCAACATGCTATTTCTTTATGGAGAGACACCTCTAGTGAACTGTGGACTCCGATCCTATTTCCTTTACTGATAAATTCAACTGTAATCATGTTCTATTTACTTTCTGCAAACATCTTTTCCACTTGATACGTCTAATCCTTTGTGTTCAGCAAACTGGTGAGATTGACAACCTCACTGCAAGTTGGGGTAAAGTACTTTGGTTGTGTTGTATGCAGGTTCCACGTTGTTGCTGACGCGGTAGTGTGCCCTACCACTAGTCAGCCAGCAACACCTTCAGAAGTCACGCCTTTCTCCTACTTGTCGATTAAACCTTGATTTCTTACTGAGGGAAAACTTGCTGCTGTGCTCATCATATCTTCCTCTTGGGGTTCCCCAACAGTGTGAAGTCGGCGTAACGATAAGCACCATCACCAACCATATTATGATCATTGGTTCCTTCATGTGAAAAGAAAGAAAAGTAAAAAAAAAAAGAGAAAGAAAGAAATAGAAACAAAAATAAAAAGAGTTGCTCGTAGATTTCATGAAGAAAAGCTAACTTCGTGATTTCATGATATGTACATAAAGTAGTCTTCTTGTCTACTATCAAACCTCGAAAGGTGTGGAGGCCTCTAAGTCATTTGAGTATGAGAATAGTATGGTGTTATTCATGATCTAGCTCTACATCCGATGTTATAATCCTTGTTCTTAAAATGCCTCATTTTTTTAAACGACTCACGCTTCATGAACAAAGATGACTCTGTCCATTAAGCTTATATCTTTCTCGGGGACGAGCACGAGTCTAGCCTTGGGGAAGTTGATGAGTGCAGTTTACCATGTTTTTATATCTTTATTTAATTAAGTTATCATTGAGTAGTGGCAGGAATTTTGTATTTCACCGCGCTACCGCACCCTTTTTATGCTTGTCTACATATGATCTTCAAATAATAAGTCGATGATGAAATATCAATGAAAACTATCATTTTCTAGCATTTTGACGTGATATAAATCATTTCAGCACTTAATTATGCACCTTGGAGAAAGGACAAAGCGAGGAAAACTTCCAGTAACTTTAACGGGCATTGGTACGGGAAAGACCCGTTCGTAACGTCCGCCCGTACCACCTTCCAGAAGCACCGCCTCGTCAAATAGTTTCCCCCCCCCCCCCCCCTCCCGCAGACGGATCTGAGATCCAAGCACGTACGCGACCAGAAACACCAGGACACCGTCCCAGAAGAGATCTGAAGGAAGATCAAGAAGGGGCCTCATCCAAGTTGCTACCCGGATCATTGGAGGACAAGGCATTATCACCTTCATCATCATCCACAGCAAAATCATCATCTCCATTCCCTCCATCTCAATAATCCCCATTGCCATTGTGGGTTTGTACTTGAATTCGCACCGTTATTCCTATTCCATCCGCAAGATTATGATGATGTTCTTGATTGTCTCCATGTGTGAGTAGTCCACTCCGTTCTTGAGGGAGATGGAGAAACCCTAGTAGTATTATAATATGAATGAAGATAATTTGTAGCTTCGCACAATGATTGTATGTTAGTTTTCTCTTGTGTTGTTGCATGAAGTTGACCATGTAACAATTTCCTAAGGGTCACATGAGGGAACTACCTTTGAAAGTTCGATTGTGTATACAAAGGGAAGTGACATATCGTGTGCGGTGCACTATTATACGGAAGAAGGGATAAGAAGGGACTCACAACACTTAACAAATAACCACGGGGTAATCCCTTAATTGTGATAGATCAATAGGTGGTCTGCCAAAGGTCATTGTGGTAGTTATTCAGGGATAAGTTATGAGATACATATTTCAACTTCGAGCCTTTCCCATGTAGAGGGCTAAGATATGAATTATCTAGTTTGTGTTCTTAGTTAATGCTAGAGGTGAAACCAACAACCCCCGAGATTATTATTATTATTATTGCAGTTCAAACGTAATCTTTAGTTGTACTTTCATTCTTTAATTTCAGTTATTTACACTACAAACACCTTTTAAAACCCATTTAAATTAAAACCCTCGCTTGAGATTTGAGACAGCTTTAAGTGATTTCAGATAAATAACACCAAGGGGTATTAAGATCACTACTAGTAGCTATTCGCGGTTTGATACTCTTATTTCGAAACTATCTACATCTGATATGTGTTCTTGCAGTTATCAGCCAGCAGAGGGGCGGTGCCATAGGGTTGGATTGGGCCGCTGCGGCTTCGGCGTCGCGGAAGTCAAGCAATCAACGACGGGAGGGCCGACGCGGGCTCAGTTGCCACCATCCATGGTGTTTCAGTGGGTGGATGGTGGGGAGGCGCTGATAAATGCATTTTATATCATCATATATGTATATATTATATTGTTATTTTCATTGATATTGCGTTATTTACACTTGTTTAGATGTATAATGTGACTTTCTTATAAAGTTCCTTGTTTTGGTATTTAATTCACATTTTTACGTTCTAGGGACCTTCGGGGACTCAAACAAATCAAGGAAAATGCCACCAAAATTTTACATAGACCTGGGGCACAAGAAGACAATGTGTAATGGCATGAGGGACAAAGTGGGCCCCATGGTGCAGCTAGATACCCCTGTTACGTCAAGAGAGGGGCACTTGCCCCTCCTATGTCGCCTCTTTTTTATGGGGAGCTCTGCATCGCAGAAAAAGTTACATCATAACTTTACCGAGATTTAAGAGGCGGCGACAGAGACGGACGTCATCTCCTTCTCCGAGAGAGGGAAGATTCTGCTGCTCCGAGACCTCCGCCGTGGGGAAACCGAAGCCATCGTAACCATCAACTCTTCTTTAGCGTAGGGGAGAGGGCAGTCTCTCCATCATCATCTCCATCATCCCCAACATCATCGCCGACTCCATCTCGGAGATCCACTTCATCTCCCTCATAGTTTGTGATAGATCAGAATCCTAAATAAGTTTCTAGTGATGTGTGCATGCTTGTGCTCGGTAATTTGTTGTTATTTGGTAGGGAAGTTATATTTTCAGATTGTGTTGTATAGCATATACTAGAGGCCTCCACACATACCTGGCCAATGGGCTAGCCCGACATGGCCTTACGTCGACCTGGCATGGCACAAGACGTCAAGGCATGCATATACGTGTGGGCCATGCCGTCACCATGTCATCAGCTCTAGGTCTTATCATGACCTTTTTGCTTAGCGGGCTGACATGTGGCACGTTTAGGCCCGTGTGGGTCATCTGGCATGCGTGCCCCTCCCTCGCGTGACGTGCCGGCCGCCACAACCAGCGTGAGCTCCTCCATTGACTGGCCACATATTCCTCTACCCTGGCATGTTGTGGTCATCCTCCTTCCCCCAAGTACCTCACTTCACTCTTGCCCCAGCTGAGTTTCCTTGGGCAATGTGGATCGAGAAGGGGACACAATCTAACGATGGGGTCAAGTGATTGGGCGATTAACGAGGAATTAGTGATAGCGACTGGGCTACCTCACTAGCTTGACGTGTCATCGGCCTTAACATGATGGGTCGAGGAAGCATACGTGCTCCAAGCCATGGCCTAGGCACAGCCTAGACGTGTCGTGGGCCGACATGGCCCGTTTAGCCACGTGCCGAGCTTGCATGCCTCGGCCAGCATGACAAAAGCACGGCCCGTTGTCCAGGCTGCCCCACAGCCTTGGGGCAGTCGCCATATTTGCTGGTCTATGGGCCGACCCGCAGGGCCTTCTGTGGAGATCATGGGCGCGTGGAATCTGTTGTTGAAAACGCTCCTCCTATCCGACCAGTCGTCGTCGTCGACGGTTCGTCGGCTCGTCGCTCCTCCTGTCCGCTCCGTGGAAATTTCAAGAGAGGCGGACGGCGCGCGGATCATAATTCCGTGTGCGGAGCGTAGCGTAGGCTCCGCACCGCCGGCGTCAGGTAGGTTTCCTCCTTCTCGCCGCCGGCCACCCCCGGCCCGGCGACCCTCCCTCTCTTCTCCCCGCTACTACCGCCCCCGATAGCGCCCGCGCCATGGCGGGGAACACCTCGGTCGGATCTGGGGCTGGGCATGCTAGCGCCGGCACAGGCCTACGCTGGCAGCCGGTGAGTCCTGGGTCGGCCTCCTCCGCGAGCAGCAACGCTCGGCCGGTTGTGTCCGGGCTGGGGCTCTCCCCAGCTTCTGACCGTACGTCGACGCCTGAGTCCTCCATGCAGGGGCAGAGGTCGGCGGAGGAGGCTGCTCCTGTTCGTGGTCCGATCCAAGACAGGCTGGTGTGGATGCAGCCGGAGCCCTCCAGAAAGGCGAAGTGGCGGCGGCGCAAGGCTGAACAGCGTCGTCGTGAGGCGGAGCATCTGGCGGCGGCGGCCGTTGGGCGGCGTTCGGCGTCTCCGGAGGGGTCGCCGTGGTGGGGGCTTTGTTTCAAGTGTGGCAGGCCAGGTCACAAGAAGAAAGACTGCACCTTTGACATCATTTGCCTCAGGTGTAGCAACTCTGGGCACGCGGCGGCGGACTGCAAGCGTACGCGGAGTCCGAGCGCGGAGGAGGAGGATCTGCGGCGGCAAGCGCTAGCCAAGCTGGCGCGCCGTGAGCCAGAGCCGAACCTGCTGTGCACCCCGCCGGCGCGGCGGCAAAGCTCTCGCCCTGAGTTGGGTGGCACCTCGGTGGTGGCGGCACAGGGTTTGGTTGTGGAGGAGGATAGCGTGCCGATGTGTGTCGTGCGGCGCTCTCAGGGGATGCAAGATCTTGAGCGACGACTCCAGTTCGCCATGGTGGCGCATGTTGGTGGCAATCGGCCGGAGGTGAATTGTGCGCAGGTGCAGTAGAGGGGGATTCCTCGAGCTGGCTTCTCAGTGCACCCGTTCCAGCCGGAGGACTTCATCATCGTGTTTGCTTCGGCGGAGTTCAGAGATCGTGCGTCGGCGGGGAACGTGCTCAATCACCGGGGCTTTCAGCTGTTTCTCAGGAAGTGGACGCGGCAGGCGCAAGCATCGATGGAATCTTGGAGAGCCAAGGTCCAATTGGTGGTCGAGGGCATTCCGCCGCACGCCTGGGACAGGGAGGTGGTTCAAAGCTTGCTGGGTTCTTCGTGTGCGCTGGCGGAGGTCGCGCCGGAGACGGCGACCAGAGCCAACCTTTCCTTGTTCAAGGCGTCGGGTTGGACGGACGATGTGGAGAAGATACCGCCAGCCATGATGCTGGTAGTTCCTGAACCCGAGGAGGTGGGTGAGGAAACCCCTTCTCCGGCAAGGGTGTGTTCGGAGGACTCTCGGAGCACGCCGCCGGTGAGGCCGGTCACGGCGAAGAAGATGCTGAGGTACAAGGTGCTGATTCATGTTGACAGCATCGTGGAGGAACAAGATCCTGAGTTGCTCATGCGGCCGACCTCTCCGATCAGTGATCAAGGAATGCCCAGCCCGCCTGGAGGGCATGGAGGAAACTGGAACAACACGGTCTCTCGGCGGCTGCTGATGACCCACAAGTATAGGGGGTGTATCGTAGTACTTTCGATAAATAAGAGTGTCGAACCCAACGAGGAGCAGAAGGTGTTGACAGGCAGTTTCGATGAAGGATTCACCGTAAATGCTCACGGACAAATATTCGTGGGGTTTTGATATAGCG
>NC_061510.1:106313771-106347983 GCF_022539505.1 Lolium rigidum
GGCTTTGCATCATCTTCCATATTAATGGCGTGTTGGCAAATAGAGGGAGAAATCCCCTTCAAGTCATCAAGAGTATAGCCAATAGCACCTCGGTGTTTCTTCAATATTTGCAATAATCTTTCTTCTTCAAACTCTGTAAGCTTAGAACTAATAATAACAGGATATATTTTCTTATCATCAATATGAGCATATTTAAGATTATCAGGCAAAGGCTTTATAAAGATTTGCAGCAACTTGAGAATCAAGACCATATGTAGCACTCATATTACGAAATTTATCAGTATCCATAAAAGCTTCAATGCATTTATAATCATAAATTATACCTGATTCTCTATCCTTGTCGTTCTCCCAACCTTCGAGTATTTTCTTGGATCCGATCAAGAAGGTCCCTTTTAAACTCTTCTTTGTTGCGTGTAAATGATCCAGAACAAGAAGTATCCGAGCAAGGTCTTGTCTTGAAAAGAAAGTCTTGCATAGAAATTATCAATAATAACATTACCAGGAAGCTCATGAATGGGGCATTTGAGCATTAAAGACTTCAATCTCCCCCAAGCTTGGGCAATACTCTCTCCATCATGAGGCCAGAAATTATATATGCGATTCCGATCTTTGTGAATTTCATTGGAGGATAAAATTTGGAATAAAATAAAGGCACAATGTCCTCCCAATCAAGAGAATCACCATTCTTCAGCAATTTATACCAATGCGACGCTTTACCAGACAGCGATATAGAGAATAGTTTCTTTCTAACTTCATTCATAGCAATACCTGCACATTTGAATAACCCGCATAATTCATGAAAAAACAGTAAATGATCACCGGGATGGACAGTTCCATCCCCTTCATAGCGGTTATCCATAACACGTTCAATAATTTTCATAGGTATTTTATATGGTATTACTTCCTCACCTGGCGCCTCATCCACTACCGTTGCAGTAGTAGTAGATTTCCCAAATAGAAATTGAAGAGAAGATCTCTCCATAATGACTTATAGCGACGGGCAGAAATAAAATCAGCACAAACGAGTAAAGGTTTTCCTTACCAATTCCACTTACCAAAAGCGCTTCACTCCCCGGCAACGGCGCCAGAAAATAGTCTTGATGACCCACAAGTATAGGGGGTGTATCGTAGTACTTTCGATAAATAAGAGTGTCGAACCCAACGAGGAGCAGAAGGTGTTGACAGGAAGTTTCGATGAAGGATTCACTTGTAAATGCTCACGAGACAAGTATTCGGGGGTTTTGATATAGCGAGATGAAATAAGTACAAGTAAGTAAAGTGCGAGAGAAATAATTGCAGCGAGTGGCCCAATCCTTTTTAGCACAAAGGACAAGCCGGTTTGTTTACTTATAATGACCAAACGTTCTCGAGGACACACGAGATTTTAGTCTAGTGCTTTCGCTACATACAGCTGATTAGTCTTCATTATTCTGATAAGTGTTGTGTGGGTGAACCTATGCTAATGTACCGCCCTTCCTAGGACTAATACATACTTGTGATTATACCCCTTGCAAGCATCCGCAACTACAAGAAAGTAATTAAGATAAATCTAACCACAGCCTTAAACTATGAGATCCTGCGATCCCTCCTGCATCGATATACCAACGGGGGTTTAGGTTTCTGTCACTCCGGCAACCCCGCAATTGGCAAACGAGTACAAGATGCATTCCCCTAGGCCTATAAATGGTGAAGTGTCATGTAGTCGACGTTCACACGACACCACTAGAAGAATGACACCACAACTTAAATATCATAACATTCAATATTACTCAACCATAATTCACTACTAACATTTAGACTTCACCCATGTCCTCAAGAAAACTAAACGAACTACTCACGAGACATCATATGGAACATGATCAGAGGTGATATGATGATGAATAACAATCTGAACATAAACCTTGGTTCAATGGTTTCACTCAATAGCATCAATAACAAGTAGAAATCAATACCGGGAGAGTTTCCCCTATCAAACAATCAAGATCAAACCCAAATTGCTACAGCGGTGACGATGTCCAGCGGTGGAGATGGCGGTGATGATGGTGGAGATGATGATGATGGTGATGGAGATGATGTCCAGCTCGATGACGGTGACGATGGCGTCGATTTCCCCCTCCGGGAGGGAATTTCCCGGCGGATTCCTGCCCGCCGGAGAGCTCTTTTCTCTCCGGGTGTTCTCCGCCCCGCAGAGGCGGGCTGTAACCCTTCGTGAGGATTCCTCTGTGGCTTAGGTCTTCGGGACGAAGGGTTTCGCGAAGAAAAGGAGGCGAAAGGGGCGCGTGGGGGCCCCACACCACATGGTGGCGCGGCCGGAGCCATGGGCCGCGCCGCCCTATGGTGTGGGCCCACCTTGGGTCCAGCTCGGCTCCCCTTCCGGCTTCCTTCGTCATCTGGAAAAATAGGATTTTTGGTGAAATTTCCTTCCAGAGTTGATCTTCCGAAATATTGCATCCTGACGGTGCTTTTTCCAGCAGAATCCTGGCTCCGATGCGCGATCTCCAAATAATCATGAAACATGCAAAATAGATGAAATAACATAAGTATTGTGTCCCAATATGAAATATATCAATGAATAACAGCAAATTATGATATAAAATAGTGATGCAAATTGGACGTATCAGCTGCCATGGCGTTCCGGGGTGCTGGACAAACGCGGCGGCGGAGGGTCACACCAACGGCCGGCCGGTCAACAACGGACCTATTGTCAGGTGGTAGCGTCTGTGCCAGCTGGTTGGCAGCTTCCGCCCATGGACGGTCTCGGTCAGAGGAGGGGCAGTTCAAACTTGGAGATGCGGCCAAACGCACGATGGTGGCCCTCCCTTCCTCCCCGACAAAAGAGGCTTTTGCAAAGGAACTTTCGCCAGAAGAGGGGGATCCCAAAGTAGATGCTGTCCAACCGGTGCTGCAGGATGTACAGGGGCCTACCCTCGTGGTTGAGGAGGTTGTGTCAGGAGGGATACATGGCGAGGATCCATTGGAGCAGGTTAGCCCTGTGGAGGAGATGCAACGGGAGCAGATGGGGACTGGTCAGTTCGATTTGACTGACTCGTGCTCCACTGCTGACTCGGGCACCGTTCTAGTGGAGGAGCAATCTGCTGCGGTCTTAGGCGCGGAGGACGATCGTATTACTGGCGGAGCGGGAAATCTCGAGGGGTATATCCAGATTTCGTTGTCAGTCCCTGAGGGAGAGACGGCCCAGGCACCACCGAGGCCCAGCCCAATGCAGGCCAATTTGGAGACGGTTTGCCCTCTGGTGGGCCTGGAGAATTCCGCTGTGAGCGAGGAGACGTGCGACCCTTCGCCAGTGCCGTCCTATACTGGGCCGAATAGCGACATGCAGCTTGTTCAAAGGGATCGCGTTGCCGCCGGTGTGGGCATGAAGGATTCGGAGATCGTTGTGTTGGGGAGGATGAAAGCGTTTTATGCTCGAATTCTCAAAGCTTTAGCTCCACCGTTGCTGCGCGAGGTCCAAGCAACATCGGCACTCCGCTCGGATGCCGAGCCTTTCACTCCGCGCAGGTGTACAAGGAGTAATTCTGCGGCGGTGCCCCCGGTGGTTCCGGTCGCCAAGCAATCCAGGAAGGCGACGGCGGCGGAAACAGTGCTCCTAAAAGCACTGGGTATTACTCAGGCGGACCTCAACGTCGATTAAGACGCTCTGCAAGAATTCAAGCTCCTTTTCGATTCCCCAATCCGGGAGCAGCACATTAAGGTCCTGGCGTCAGTGTTTGGCAAGACAATGCCGAGCGCGCAAGAACTTGCGCGTCAGGGCGCAGTGGAGATAAGCGTGCGTGCTTAGGCGCATTGCTTAGGAGGGGAGGACTTTGTATTCTTGATGGATATACACCCGGAATTGCTCTGTTGGAACCCGAGAGGCTTGAATGATTCAGCCAAACGGGATTCGGTTAGGGAGGTTGTTGACTCGCTGAGAGTCAATTTGGTGTGCTTCCAGGAAACTAAGATGGCTGTAATTGACTCGTTCATAGTTAATCAATGCCTAGGTCCATCCTTTGATGGCTTTGACTACTTGCCGGCGGAGGATACCAGGGGGGCATTTTGCTAGCCTGGAACTCTGAGGTGGTTGCGGTGTCGTCCATCTCGCATGATACGTACTCTATCACTGGGGAGGTGCACACTAGAGGAGGGGGAGTGTGGTGGCTCACGGTGGTCTACGGGCCACGGCAGGAGGCAGAGAAACGCCAGTTCCTCTCCGAGCTTTCTGTTAGAAGATCACTCTGTCCGGGTGCTTGGTTAGTTATCGGCGATTTTAACATGATTTTGCACGCTTCCGAGAAAAACAACTCGAATCTACACCATGGCATTATGGCTCGCTTTAGGGACTTCATCAGTACCGAGGAACTGAAGGAGGTTTCATGGGCGGAGGTTCACTTGGAGTAACGAGCGCCGTATACCGACTCTGTCAAAGCTTGACAGAGCGCTGGTGTCCATCGACTGGGAGTTGAATTACCCCAATTCCTTGCTGCAAGCTATCTCCTGGTCCGTCTCAGATCACGCTCCGCTACACCTGTCGATGAACGCCATCCATTACCCCAAGAGGACATTTCGCTTTGAACTCTTCTGGCTCAAACTCGATGGTTTCCAGGATGCATTCAGGGAGGGCTGGAGATGTAGTGACAGCATTGTAGACCCCTTTGCTCGCCTCGACGAATGCTTCAGGAACCTAGCCTCCCACCTCTAGTCCTGGGGTGATAGCAAGATTGGGAACCTGAAGCTACAGATTGCAATGGCCAACATCTTGATCCACCGGTTCGACAAGGCACAGGACAGTAGGATGCTGTCTCCCGGAGAGTGGTGGTTGAGGATAACGCTCAAACAAACAGTTTTGGGGCTATCGTCTTTGGAAAGAACAATGGCTAGGCAGAGATCGAGGGTGCGATGGATCAAGGAAGGTGATGCCAATACACGCCTATTCCATGCGGTGGCGAATGGCAGGAGAGCTCGAAACTTTATACCCAGCATCAAGCACAATGAGGAGCACATCACGGATCAGAGTAAAATTCAGGACGTGTTTGACGAGGCATACAGAGGACTGCTGGGACAGATCCAGAACAGGGAATGTGATCTCGATTTAGAGGCCCTAGGTCTGCCAGATATGTCTAAACATCTACAAGACTTGGGCAACATCTTCTCTGAAGAGGAGGTCTGGCAGGTGATCAAGGAATTGCCGGCGGACAGAGCGCCTGGCCCTGACGGCTTCGTCGGAGCTTTCTATCATCAAGCTTGGGGAACGATCAAGTTTGGGATTATGGATGCAATTCTCAAGCTCTTTGTGGGAGATGGGCGTGCTTTTGGTAAGCTTAACAGAGCTCTGATAACATTGATTCCTAAGAAACCGGATGCACGGGAGGTGGGTGATTTTCGACCCATAAGCTTGGTGCACAGCTTCGCGAAGCTCTTCTCGAAGCTTATGTCAAATCACCTAAGGCCAAAACTGGCGATGTTGGTTAGCTGCAATCAGTCAGCATTCATCAAAGGTCGGAATCTGCACGACAATTTCATCCTAGTTCGCCAACTCGCCAGAAAAATCTATAGCCGTAAGGAGGTTGGAGTGTTACTAAAGCTAGATATTTCCCGTGCTTTTGATTCCTTTTCCTGGGGCTTTCTTTTGGAAATCATGAGAAGAATGGGCTTCCCAGATATCTGGATTAGATGGACGGCTATTGCTCTTCGAACAGCCAGTACCAAGGTTATGGTCAATGGGAGCCCGGGGAGGAAGATTGCACATGCTAAGGGCTTGCGCCAAAAAGACCCTCTGTCTCCCCAGTTGTTTGTGCTCGCTATGGAGGTTGTGACAGTTCTTTTCAGAAGGGCAGCTGATCATGGACTCCTCTCGCCGTTGGGGAGCTGCACTCAGGTCCAGAGGCTTTCCATCTTTGCTGACGATGTGGTTATTTTCGTGAAGCCTACCATGCAGGACTTGGTGACAGTTCGAGAGCTCCTAAGGGTTTTTGGAGAGGCGTCAGGGTTGCGCGTGAAGTACAACAAGACAGCTGCAACACTCATTCGTGGAGGGGAAGCTGAGCAGCACTTGGTGACAGAAGTGCTGCATTGTCAGTTATCTGAGTTTCCAATCAAGTATCTTGGGCTGCAATTAGCACTTCGGCCGCTAACAAAAGCACAATGGATGCCAATGCTTGAGGCAGCCCTAAAAATTGTGCTAGCATGGCAGCGTGGCTTAATTAACAAGCAGGGCAGGCTGGTCCTTGTTCAGGCAGTTATGTCAGCGCGACCTATTCATCATCTTCTGGTCATGGATGCTCTTGTTTGGGTTTTCGAAGAACTCGACAGAAGGTTTAGGGGATTCCTGTGGGCTGCCAAGGAGCGTGCCAATGGAGGACAATGCCTAGTGGCATGGGAACAAGTTTGCAAGCCCAAGGAATTTGGGGGGCTGAGTATCAGGAACCTACGATTGCATGGATTGGCACTTAGGCTGAGGTGGGAGTGGCTTAGGCGCGTCGACCCCAACAGGTCCTGGCATGGCTTGCCAATGATCAAGGACGACAAGGCTCGGGCCGCCTTTGATAGCCTGATTCGTATTGAGGTTGGAGACGGAAAGCAGGTCTTGTTTTGGGTTGATCGATGGATCCAGGGGAGAACTGCAGCTGATATTGCCCCTGGCATCACGATGTATGTGCTACAGCGAGCACGCAACGCAAGGACTGTGGAGCAAGTCATGCACAACAACATGTGGATGCTGGATATTCAAGGGTGTGTGGCAACCCTAGGTGCCAGGGAGTGCGTCAGACTTTGGGCTGCTGTGAATGCTGTTAGGCGTAACTATAACACGCCGGACAGCTTTACCTGGCCCTGGACGGCTCCGGGAGCTTACACTGCGGCATCGGCTTACCACATGTTTCTGCAGGGGAGCATCAGATTCGTCCTGGACGAAGCAATCTGGCATTGCAAGGCTGCACCTAAGAGCAAGCTCTTTTGCTGGTAGGCAGCTCGGCACAGGATCTGGACATCTGATCGTAGGGCGAGACACGGTCTTCAGAATGCTCCCTCGCCCTGCTTCCTTTGCCTTCAGGAGGAGGATACGGCCGAGCACATCCTTATGCAATGTGTTTGCGCCCGGGAAGTATGGCACTACTGTCAGCAGGAGCTCAAAGTTCAGTTTGAAATCCCAACGCTTGACAGTACCCTCCAAGACTGGTGGATGAGGGAGCGAGCAAGATTCAGAGACAAGAACAGAAAATGGTTCGATGGTCTGGTCTGCACGGTTAGCTACGCGATATGGAAAAACAGAAACGCGTTCTGTTTCAACAATGTGCAACGGCAAACCAATGCTAAGGGAGTTTCCTCTCGTGTCTTGGAGGAGTACAAAATGATTAGAGCTGCTCATAGGGAGGGGAGGGGAGTGTTCGACAATGGTTAGTGAGTAGTAGCTGTAGTTGTGTGTGTTGGTGGAGTCCGAGGCCTGCGGTCTGTCGTAGGCCTTTCTTGTAAATATTTTTCTGCCTTCTATAAAAGTATGGTACGCGGTCGCGTACTCTCGAAAAAAAAAATCTGTTGTTGATTTATCTAAAAAAAAAATGTTGCAGTCGCTGGGCTCGGAGATCAGCAGCTTCACGGGGACTTGCATCCGCGACGAGCGCAGAGGCAGAGCCCGGACCAACACCGGCAACCGGAGGAGGGTGCCACGGCCCACGGGCGCAGCAGGCCGTCGTCGCGATGCAGGCAGAGCATAGCGGCGCAAGAGTTAACGGCGTGGCGGACCTCAGGGTGCAAGCGGGAACGGACCATTCACGGCGCCGCAAATATTGGCCCACTTAACAATCTGTGCGGGAGCCCACGGTTAATTAAGAAAAAAAACGGCGTATGCGGGCCGGCCCGCAGTTGCCGCGTAGCGCCGCCAGTCAGCGACTAGGTCATTCGTTTGCCAAATCTCGTAAAGAAATCATGCCACCAGTGGTATTTTTTTTTTGAAACAATCATGCCACCAGTGGTAAGCACAACGCAAGGCTTCTTAACAGAAGACACTGCCGACAACCAGCTAGCGGCCAGTGCGCCGAATACTGGTATCACGACTCACGAGAGACAGAGGAGTGCGGGCCAGCGGCTGCCGCTAGTCACACATGTTAATTACTGGGATTCCTGCGGCGGCCCTCCTAACTATGCGGGCCTGTGCGGCAGAACGCGGGACTCCCGCAGGCAGTCCCACTTGCACCCTGAGGCGGACCTGCTCCCGTTTCTCCGTGCCGCCCCCGTCAAGTACCGCTTCGCCAAACACCGCGCCGTGAGTAGTAGTCCCTCGCCTACAGAGTCCATCCCAACCCACACGAAGAGTCCCCCACACGAAGAGTCCCCCCTCCCCTCTCCTCGCGACTCGACGGCCCGCCCGCTCGCCGTCGCCGCCGCAGCCGCCGCGCCTCGATTCCGCCCCAATCGCCGATCCTAACCCCAAAAAATCCGCCGCGCGCAGGCCGCTCTACAGGGTTCCGTCGCGGAGGGCGGCTACGCGCGCGCCTGCGCCTCCGACGACCGCGAGCACCGCCGCCGCGGCAAGGTACGTGCGCGCGCCCGCGCGCCTCCAGACGAGTCCGGACCCGATTCGGCCGAAAATTGACGGGTCCGTTCGTTCCCCGTGCAGGCGTTGTCGGCGCTGCAGTTCGAGGAGCACGCGGGGGCGGCATCGAAGAGCCACAACGACCGCATCTTCCTCCTCCCCGACGGCAAATCGCTCCACCGCCTCTTCCACGAGCTCAGGGACGTGCCCGCCGAGGCCGCCGGGGTGCCGATGACGGTGCCCGCCGCGCCCCCGGCCAGCGCCGAATCGGACATGCTTCTTCAGGCCAGCGACGTGACGGTGGAGCAGCAGGCCCCTTCGGACGCCGCGGCGCAGGAGGCTCACACCGAGGACATGCTCACCGAGGAGGAGAAGGCCGGCTTGTCCCTCCTCGACCTCTGGTTAGCAATCCGACTCCCCGATTTGCGTTTCCAATTCGTTAATACGCGCCGCCTTCTGCCGCGATTTCATCGTAGCAAAGGCCTTTCGCCGCTGTATGAAATCGGTAGCACTCCGATAGAATTTCAGAACTACGACCAAATTCACGATTTCCTCTGCGGCGTGAAGTGCTAAAACTAGAAACTCAGAACTCATTGCATGCCTGCTCAGTCCTAATGCTTCCTTTTTTTCACCAGCGGACGTAATCCAGAGTCGGATCCTATGGGTGGCATTCAATGGCCTTCTCAGATCCACCACGGCTTGAGTTTGATAGACGCTGCGCAGCAGATTGAGAATGCGGCCCGTGGCGACCATGAGATGCCTGATGTGGTCGACGTAAGGATTACGGGTGAAGAGCAGCACAGGGACAATGACTTGTCCACAGCCACTCAAGTCCAAGTGCAAGTCATGGAAGCCAAGCGAGAAAGTCGGCCAGCGCGAGTGAAGCAAACAAAGCATCGGCCAGAGCGAGTGTTGAAGAAGAAGTATCGGCAAGTGGCAGATACCAAGTTGGCAGAAACCAAGTATAAGCCAGATAGTTTACTTAGGGAGGTCAGAGGGTTGCTATTCACCGGCCTTCTTGAAGGTTTCAGAGTGACCTACAGGAGGGATGGGGTGCGTCTACTTTCTTCAAGCAGTATAATAATTGTTTGATTCAGCATCGCATGATGATTGAAACCAGACCTACATCGTTTTGACCTTACAAATTTCATTTGGTGATCCGTAGGTGGAGATGCCTGGACGAATAAACGGACAGGGATATTCCTGTGGTTGCTCACGATGTGGTTACAGTACTGTGAGCATTCTCATATCTTAACTGCCGCACTGCACGCATTGTTATTTCTTTGACAAATCAAGACTGACATCGTGATGCTTGGTAAATTGTAGATATTGAATGCTTGTGAGTTTGAGAAGCATGCTCGCAAGTCTACAAACAACCAAAACGATCACATTTTCTTGGAGACTGGAGTTTCTCTCTATAGGTTGATACAGCCACTTAAATATCAAAGACTCGACTTGCTTGGGGACTTGATTGAAGAACAGACTGGTCTCCCTCCAAATATGATTGAATATGAAAAGTGGAAAGGTATTTTCAGTGATGACCTAAGGCTTTCCAACTTTTGGTTCTACTTCAGGATCTGTTAATCTTTATGTTGGTCTATCTTTTCTCTTGTTAGCTTCTTTTCAAGTGGAAGTGGAATATAATGATTCAGGTGCTGCAGCTTCAGATTCTTGTTCAACTCAACGGTAAGTTACTGCACATGCAAAAATTCAGTCACCCGTATATTCAGATCGCATAAAAACCATAGGCGTTCCTTCCTTAATACACATTTGGGTGCAGCTCTTAATAAGTCCATAGGGTAGAACAAGGAAGTATGACTTAATGCTTACATTTGTCAAATACAGATGGCCATTAGTTTTATGCTAGCTTTAAAGTTTAAGCTCCTCCAAATGTGAAGCAGTACCTTACTAATTTGGACCAGCTTGTCTTTACCATTTTTATGAAGTGTACATAGCAAGTGCATGCATTTAAGTATCACGATCCTTCAGAGTACCACGCTGACTTCAGTTTTATTCCAAACTCCACTGCTAGTTCACAGGAGTCTCCGGCAGGACTGACAACTCATGTAACTAGAGCCACTACTTCGACAAGTGCCTTGAAAATTTTTACTAGCGATCCCATCCCAAACCTGGACTGGAGTGCATTCAGGAGGCCGCGTTGGCAGTATAAACAAGGAAGCAGTAAAACTTCAGCTCCAACCCTGAGTAGACGTCCTGGGAAAGAAACTTTCGGTCTATCTACAAGAACTTCGATGGAGACTGACGCTGAAGAAACTCCTGGCAAAAACGCCTTAGGTCCACTCAGTTCTGAGGTTATAAAGCCCAATTTCAGGAGGCCACGGTGGCAGTATAAACGAGGAAGCACTGAATCTTCAGCTCCAACCTTGAGCAGAAGCCCTGAGAAAGGAACTTCAGATCTATCTACAGGAATTTCAATGAAAAGTGACACTGAAGAAACTCCTAGCAAGAAAACCGCAGGTCTACTCAGTTGTGAGGTTATGAAGCCCAATTTTGCTGCACCTGCTGCAGTAATATCACCGGCTTTACCAAGTCCAGTTTCAGTCGTTCAAGAGCCACCCTCAGATCACAGTGTGGAGCCAAAGGCAAAAGAGTCACGGACATCAAAAGTGAGGTAAATGGTTAAATCTGTAGTTTTTTATTGACATGTCATGTTTGGGAGATCTTGCCATTGGATTGAAATGAAGCATAATCATCAACCTCTGTTGTTTACTTTTACATCAGGGATAACACTTTGCACCCGCTGGTCTTCAAGGAGGGTGGCCTTCCAGAATTTACTTTATTGACGTATAAGTTGAAGCACGGAGAGGTCCTCTAGATAATTACATGGACTTTATTACCCCTTCTCCTAGCAGAATTTGTAAGACTCTTAGGAGCACTCATACTTCCCTGTTTGTAGGTTCTAAAGCAAGGCTATAAACGGGGTTCATGCATAGTCTGTGATTGCTGCAATGAAGAGGTAACTATCTCAAACTTAGGAATCAGCAATGTTAGATTTTTAGGCTGTATTTACTGTTATGTTTACTGATCAGTGGATGGTTGTGATGTTCTCTTTCAACTTCAGCTTACTCCTTCACAATTTGAAGACCATGCTGGAATGGGGAAAAGACGACAACCGTAAGCACCACAGTTTGACACGGAAACTTGACCTAACTTAAACTTATTGACTTATAAGTGTTCAAAGTTCTTAGAGTGCCATTCATGATAGTGTTTGTAAGTTTTCAACTCAAAATGATAGCTTACTAGTTTAATTCGTTTAAATGGAGAGTAAATATTGTTTCAGGTATCGTAACATTTATACTCTAGAAGGATTGACACTTCATGAGCTGGCACTAAAATTGCAAGACAGTCTAAATTCAAATGGAGTCAGCAGCGTTGATTTCTCCGACATTGATGACCCCCCTAACCTTGCTTCTTCAGGTAATATGCGGTTTATTCCACTTAATAAAGAGAGAATTCCTTATTTGACACTACTTTTGAATATGATTCCTTATTTGGCCCTGCAATTTTTTGCCTTCCCTATTTGACACTTGGTGCATTTTTTGATGCCTTATATGACACTCTAGTTCATTTAACAACTAACGGTGTTACTTGGGCACCTAAAAGGTCGTTTTTGCCCCTGGTGCATATTGTGACCAAAAAGATATGCAAAACACATATTTAGCCATGGTTAATCCATTTTTGCCAATTTGAATAGCTAGTTTGTACATTGTTCATGGTTTAGCAGGTACGTACTGAACATGTTAATTAAAAAAATTACGGCAGAACCTCCCCTGTAGCATGTATGTACAGCTAATTTTCCTTTTCTTTTTTGTACATCTTTTTGTTTACGTCCTTTTGAAGGACGTATATCTAATTTTCAGTAGCACAAGATTGCAAATGGACAGCAATTTTTAGTCCCAAGCCTGCAGCCGGAGTCCTTCGCTCCCGCCACCGGGCCTTGGCTGCCCACCGCCACAGCCCCACCTTGGCCGCCCTCTGCCACGCCGGGTTCGCCGTCCGGAGCCCCGCCTTGGGCGCCCTCCGCCGCCGCACGTGGGTCGCCGTCCGTAAGCCCGCCATGGCCGCCCTCCGCCGCCGCTCGTGGGTCGCCGTCCATAGCCCCGCCATGGCCGCCCACCGCCACGGTGTTTGGCCCGCCACCCGCCCCCGCCGCCAACCGTAAATCCATGCCGCTGCTGCAAGCAAGCAAGCCGCCGGCACTAGGGTTCGGGTGGGGGGCTTGGTTAGGGACAGGTTGGGTCGGGTTGGGAGAATGGTTCGATAGGCTTTTTTTTGCTTGCACAACTAGTAACTAACGCAGGGTAGTTTGGTCCACCAGAAAAAAAATCTGACAGAACAATGTAACAGAACAGACGGTAGTGTCATATAAGGCATCAAAAATTACACCAAGCGTCAAACAGGGAAGGCAAAATTTTCCAGGGCCAAATAAGGAATCATATTCAAAAGTAATGTCAAATAAGGAATTCTCCTTAATAAAACCCAGTAGCAATGTGCTGCTGAGCTTTCTTCTTTTTATATGTTGTATTTTGTGGGGCTTTTGTTCATGATCTCTGTTAATTTTTCCCTTGTGAGTATGGGTGCATATTGATCAATGTCATCTTGCTGCCCTGTTTAAATGAGGTTATAGCCTGTTACAAGTACTCCATCCATCCCATTTCATAGGGCTTGCGCGTATCCCTAGGTTACCTATTTGACCAACATAATATCAATTATATAATATAAAAATTATATCATTAGAAAGTAGAACATCTAAGCTTTCTAATGATATATATTTTATAATGTATATTTTGTATTATGTTGATAAAATTTACGACATAGAAATACGCGCAAGCCCTATGAACCGGGACGGAGGTAGTATACCACTTCGGAGGAAAGAATATTCTACTTCCCAACAGTTTGACCTATTTGGTGGCATACTGTCTTTTAGTTAGGTTCAGACCATAGGAACTGAGCAATAAGCGTTTGCTTGCTCCACTAACAATCCATGGTGAGAGCCAATAGTAACCATGTCATGGAGGTGTAATACAAACTAGAAGAGGTCCCGTGCTTTGGACTGAGTATAGTTAACATTAAAGTTGGACATATTTATGCAGGAATTAGTACGCAGAAATGAAATAGCTCATTCTTTGCTAATACATAAGCTAAAAAGTAAATTTTGTTATAGATCTTTTGTAAAAGGCATGTTGGCAACTTCCTGATGTAGATTTTCCAAGGCAGGACTGTTGTGACTTGTTTCAAGTTCATAATTAGGTAGTAGTTGAATCCTGACTGCGCTGACCATGTCTAGACATGGCATGTGGCATCACAGTAGATTGGACTGTATTACCACTGGTGGTAATATATTGAACTATTTACAATGAAGCAATGGCCATTTGAACTTCCATATTTTAGTTATGTGAGTAAACAATTCATGCTCTTTGCCTCTGTGCCAATTATTCCTGTTATTACAGGTTGTAGCAAAGAACGTTCCACCACCAGCAGACCTATTATTGTTCCACTCAAACGGACATTACAAGAAATAATTGTTATAGAGAGCTGCCATTTGTGTGGGTAAGAATAATATTAATGTACACTGTTGAACTGGCATAATCATGTTAGGTCCTTCATATATAAATTGCACCTTTATTTTGACAGTGATGCCTTTACGACAGTTGGAAAAATCAGTGAAGACATGATCATCTTCTGTAACCAGGTTAGTTCTGCTTAATTACTTTGTCTTAAGTGCTGCCTTGATAGTTGGATTGCTGTCTCGAAATTTATGCAATAATCCTATCTGTAGTGCGAGAGACCGTGCCATGTTAAATGCTACAATAATGGGCTTCAAGAAAAGAAGGTATGTACTAACCGTTCCTTCATATGCGGCGGAGAAAAGCTTATCTAGCGAAAGACATTTCTGACTTGCTGTATCGAACATTTCAGGCACCTCTGAATGTTTTGGGAGAATATATGAAGTTTCACTTCTGCTGCTGTAGAAAATGCCAGTTACTTCATGCTTCTTTGCACCAACTGCTGAACAACCGTGAAAAGATCAGGCATCAAAGGTCCAATGTTTGTTGGCACCTTTTAAGTGGAATGAATCTGAGGCGCGATGTGCAGCATTACATGAATCAGATTATCGGAATCTTCAAAGTAAGTTCTTTTACGAGGAGTTTATGTTTGCTTCTTTCATGATAAACTTCCCAACCATATGTCTGTCATGTTGCTTGTAGGCTGCAAAAGTCTCACTTTAATCTCTGTATTTATAGGTTGCATTTCCTGAAACAGATGGCCATGAGAGTGAGGTCATCCAAGATATGGTTACTGCGTATGTTCTTGATTAATATTTTAACTCTTAAATGGTGTATGAATAGCCGCATTCATATGTATCTGCCTGCATTTTTGCTGTTCATCTCGTCAACTCAAGTAAGTACACTAATTGCTTTTGCAGCACGGGTTTAAGCAGCGGAAAGAAGGATTTTAGAGGAGTGTATTGTGCAGTGTTGACCACAAGCAGGTATTCTTTCTGATCAAGTCGTTTTTTGTTTTAGCAGTCATTGCTTAACTGGTCTGTGCACAGCTATGACGTTGACACTTTCAGTCTTTACATTTGTTTAGCAAGTGCTTGTATTTTGTATTTACATTATTCAGTTGGTTAATTGTAAATTTTCTCCTTTATGTGGTTGTTTTGCAGTAAACTGGTTTTGTCAGCTGCAATTCTGAAAGTGCACACGGAAGAAGTTGCAGAACTTGTCCTTGTTGCTACACATGCTGAGTACAGGAATAAGGTTGGAATGAATTTACACTGTATAGTTCATAGTGAACTGTCAGTTTTCTGGTGTAGTAGATCTAATTTTCCATATCCCAATAGAGTGCGTGGTCTGTGTGATGAGAATGAAGTTGTGACTATTAACTGGAGAATGTACATTTTACATGATGGAGTTCTTGAACAATAGAATACAGTAAATATACCCTGTTAATAAAAGTAATTTGGAATTTATTTTGGACTATAGATCAAGACTACTATAACGAAGATCATTTTTAACGATTTCTTCAGAGTGTTTCCATGACCCCCCACCCCACCCTCAAAGAACTAATTGCACAAATTCTAAAGCTGTACTGTTAGAAATGGGCCTGCAGGGTTTCAAGTTAGGCCCTTAATATGCTTATTCTATTTTTTCTGTTGACTAACCAATATTGGAGGCCATTACTGTACTGTTTTCATACTTAAAAAGACCAATGTAATGATTTTAACATGTCTGCGTAGACCGTACAGAACTAACATTCGTATCTTTTTGGCTTTCTCTCCATCTCTCTCTGCAGGGCTACTTCAGACTTCTCCTAAGGCAAATTGAGGCACATCTGACAGCCCTGAATGTTCGACTTCTCACGGCTCCTGTTGATCCTGAAATGGCCTCAATCTGGTCGAAGAAGCTTGGCTTCACCGTTTCAACGGACGAAGAGGTAATCACACTTTTTTTTGCGTTTCCTGCTGCTCATAAAGAAAAAACAGTTTTTCGAACTAACTTGATCTATCATCGTCTGACACCACTCCAATAGCACTAACTTAATTTCATTTCTATTGCTATTTCTGTTGCCAGAAGGAGTCACTGCTGGAGAAACACCCTCTGGTGATGTTTCAGGACCTGATATTGATGCAGAAACCACTTGCTAGCAAGCAGCCTGATCCCGTGGTTTCAACAACCCAAGTTATAATTACAGAGCCGGGTGATCCCGTGGTTTCAACAAACCAAGTTACAGTTACAGAGCCAAGTGATCCCGTGGTTTCAACAAACCAAGTTACAATTACAGAGCTGAGCGATCCCATGGTTTCAACAAACCAAGTTACAATCACAGAGCTGAGTGCAGAGTTTTCATAGTTTACACCGCCAGACGGGTGATTAGAAGCTCAACCTTTGTAGAGATCTCTAGTGCAGTAGCTTATAGGTTAATTATGCGCCCATCGCATCGGCCGAGTGGGTGCAACATGCCGCGCATGTGCTTGATATCTCTTGCCGCACGTGTCAAGTTTAGATGTGATGGCAGATGCTCTTGCCCGAGCGGTCTCAGGTGCATAACTTATGGTCTGTAAACTCAGTTCAGTTTAGCAGATTGTGTAGCTGATGTCAATATCCGTTGCAATTGCACGTGTACTAGTCGTGTTGGTGTAAATTTTGCAGTCTTGGGGTCTTTAATAATGCGCCTTATGCAGTAGCATCTTGTGGCACATGTCACCTGTTTTCTCCGGACCCTCAAATACACAGATTGAAATTGGCCAAATGGAAGTCTTTTAGGGCATGTGCAATTGGAGGTGCTTAGGAAAGTGCTTAGCAAAATAACTAGAGAGATGCCTAACTAGGCACCACTCCTATACAAATAAGCACTAGTGTTGAAGGAGAAGTTTCATTCACTTCGTGAGCACTCATCTGAACATTTTGCATTGCACATGGATTTACTGTGTGAAGGGTGTAAAGGGCGGAGCAATATGACAAGTTTAACATGTAAGTGTGTGAAAATTAAGCCAGAAGTCAGAAATAAAATCATCAACATTTTAAAAAATGTCGCCATCAATTTTATTTATTCATTTGTCGGCCACCAGAATAACAATCACAAACATCTTACAGCATATAAGATACTCCAGGTGCATCTGTAGAGCTAGGAGCCTAGGACAAAGAGGCTACACGACTAACCACACCATCCTACAGTTTTATTAGTTCTGAAGCCAGTGTGGGAGACACTATCTGGCTGAGGAGCAGGCTTCTGCTCCCTTGGCTTCGCAGGGTCAACAAATATGACCCATCCGTCCAGAAACTTGGCGTTCATCCCCTGCCGGGCCGTCTCGGCTTCCTCTAAACTGGCATACCTCACAAAACCAAAGCCCTTTGATCTCCCAGAAACTCTATCCGTTATGACTTTCGCTGCACGAAGTGACGAATGCGTTACAACGAGCTGTGAAGATGAATGGACATTGGTGAAAGCATTACTCCTAAAGAAAGCCTTGTACCTTCAAGGAGCTGCCCAAAGGGAGCGAAAGCGCTCTTAAGCTTGTCATCCGTAGTTAGCCTTGAAAGTCCTGCATTGCATCACAGCATACAGGATTAATGAGCATGTGCATGTGAAGAGAAAAACAGGGTGACGTAGGGGTTACTGCTCACTACGGCACACGCACAAACTTTGGGGGTTTTGCAGTTACTTCATCACAGCAGCAAAAGTGAAGTACAAACAAACAGTTGTACTAATAGGATTCAACAGATGGAGAAGCCCATATCAACAAGACAATTCAGCAACCAATTTAACTGATAACACGCAAGGGTTGTCTCTGATTCTATATAGTATCAAGTTGCTCTTGCTGAGACACATGTGCACAAAGATACAATTAGGTGCGCATGCACAAAGATATGTACCATAGTAAGACACATAGGCACAGAGATTATTTTCCACATCGATTGCTCTGATCTTCCAAGGCAGGATAAGAGCACATTCATAATACCTGGAGGTATCCCCAAATTTCATACCGAAGAACCGGGCCCACCGTCGCCCGAGGCTAACTAGTAACGATGTAGTATCATGTGGGTCGGGAAGGGATGGAGGAGGAGAGTCGTTACCGCTGACGAAGAGCTTCGGGGTGGTGAGCGGCGGCACGTTGGTGACCTCGGTATCGTCGCCGAAGATGGAGGACGCGGGTGGCAGGGTGGGTGAGGGGCCCGAGGATGAGGAGGAGCAGAAGGCGGCGCGTAGTGCGGAGGAGGCGGAGGACGGAAGGGCAGTGGAGCCGAGGAGGCGGCGGAGCAGGGCGGACGAAGAGGAAGAGAGGGCCATGGCCGGCGGCTAGAACCCTACCTCCCGACTACCGTCCCGTACTCCCGTTTCTGGTTCAGCTCTCAGAGCGTTCCGGGCGTTCAGGTCCGGCCCAGCCTGATGTACGGGTGGGAAATGACGAACTTGACCTTTTTCAACGAAAAATACCCTCTTCTGAAAAGCTTATATATAACCACCAAAAAAAATGACGACTGTGCTCTAAGCTTATTCTTGACGGTATTGACAGTTTGATACTACCTTCATCCCAAGGCTTAATGCTTATATTTTTTCAGAAAATTAAACTATTTTAAGTTTAACTAAGTTTTTATAAAAAATCATTAACATGTTAAATACAAAATTAATATTATTAGATAGATAATGAAATATATTTTTATGTGCTATCTACAAAATATCATATTTATTGACAGATTATTCTAAAATTTTGGTCAAACTTTACTTGGTTTGATTTTCCAAAAAAATATAACCCTTAAGCCTTGGGATGGAGGTAGTATGATGCATCTATATTGAACGTGTGATGAAAACAAGCAGCTGTGAGTAGTGTGAACATTTTCCTTTTACCCTAAAGCAACTTTTGGCAATGGACGTGGTAGCTTAATTCCCGGTCAACCTAGTTTCATGTGTAATTCATGTGAAGGATATGCAATTGCATATGCATGTGTAATTGCACATCCATGTGTAATTCTCGTATGCACGAATCACGATACAAATCTAACGGTCGTCGAGTTGATCGGGCTCTAACTTAGTTCCCGGCTAACCGGGTGTTAGCAATCCGGTTTGGCAATTTACATTCTATCAGGACACAATATTCTAGCCTTCTAGGGCGAAAAGTGACTTTGGCACATGAGCACCACTGCTCTTGATTTTTAAAAATCATATTTTTTTTAGATTCTCAAACAATTGAAATTAAATAGCTATATACATATAAATATTTTGAAGATACGGTAAGAATTTTAGAGAAAAATATCTTATATTTTGAGCTATATAAAAACACAAATTTCTAATAAATAGTTGCTCCTATACATATAGCTATAAATTTGTTCTTTATGTAGCTCAAAATGCAATGCAATTTCTACCGAAACTTCACACGACTATTCAGGGCATGTGTATGTATTTATGGGTTAAATGTGACGATTTTATAAAATATAGATGTATAATTTTTAAATATTTTGAAATCTGGGAGCACTGGTGTTCACCTGCACCAAATCTGCTTCCTCTTCTAGGGTTCCATATTTCTCGGGAGGTGCGTCCAAAAGCGCTGGAGAGAGAGCTGCCGCTTCTTCAACAATAGTCGCTCCCAGGTGAGGGACATTTGCTGGCTGAAGTGCTCCAACCTTCTCCAGCATTGGCTCTCTGAAAATCAATATTTCTTACAGTCTTCAGAATCACCCGCCAAATCAGCTTTAATATTCACCCAATTTTGCTTGTAAGAAATCATGGAATTCCTAAATTTCCAAATGCTCCATGAAAATTTTGATGTGTATCATCTTTCCAAGATTTTTTTTAAAAATAATTAAAATCCCTTCTCGGATTTTGTTTTTTGAGGGAGCTCGTATATACACGTGAGTATGGACAATCCCGAGTCTATCCTGCCTCCACATTCTACAACAGGGGCGATTGGCGTCGTCCCTATGCCCAGCGGTCAGCCGCTTAGGCTAATTTCATGACAATTAGGCTAAAAAATGGCATCATAAACGTTTAAATTTACACTATGCCTGAGCTTTGAACTTTTCTTGGGCCCGTCATTGATTCTACACAAGTTACACTACACGGCTAACACTGATGCGCGAGTCTTCCTGTCATAATGGGCAGCCATGCACACAGACCCAGCCACAAGGAGAAATGTTTGCAATGAAAGAAGCAAGACTAAATGTGCATTACAAATTAACTCGTGAAGCAAAAGTGCATCAGAAATATCGCTAAGTAACTCGCATAAGTTCAGAACCATATCCTGCTACATGTCAACAGCTAATATTACCAAGTGCATGCTCATTCCTACGAAGATCCACACAGACAAAAGGCGGGAATATTAAGCTTCACAGTTGGTACTAATAAAGAAAGATAGGGACCCATCAACAGCCCGATCTTGTCCTCCCTGCTTTGAGCTGAACCTGTGCAGACCGAATTAAGACCTACAGAAAAAAGACAATCACCAGGAATTCAGAGAGATCCTTTGCTTCAGAACAATAATAAATTTCCACGCCTCACAAACTGAATCCAAAATACAGGTCACTGATTTTAAACGGCATAAAAGTTTATCCAAACATTGCCATGTCATAAAGTTCATCTAAATTTTGCCAAGTCAGACACATGTTACTGTTTTCTCTATTAATAACTAGCACCAACTGATCAACCAGACAATGGTACTCCCTCATCCTATATGTAAAAGACCACTTGATCTTGTCTTAAATCAAATCAGTTTAGCTTTGACCAAGTTCATAGAATGAATATTAAAATTTACAGTACCCACTGAATACATTATGAAAAAAGTAACCCATGATAGAGTTAGTGGTACAGATTTGGTATGGTGGATGTTGATATATTATGCAAACGTAACCTATAACGTATTACATACAGAATGCTAAGTAAAAAAGTATGGTGTGCCGAGTATGTTCATCCACTTATACCTTGCTTATGGTATATCTATGTGGAAAATTCCTTCCATTAAAATACAAGTATAAGTTTAAGAGGGAACTGTGAAAAATGTATACCCTTTCATTTCAAATCAACCAGGAAACCTTTTCAATTTTCCTATGTTTCAAAAACTCGTTGCTACAGATTTAACACTTGCACACAAGCTGTACAAATATAACAATAATGAAGAGTGGAAATAGTTAACTTACAAGTTACAATCAGATGATTTCTTTGTCTGTCTTGATATAAATTTTCCGAGGGGGTATGCCATAGGTGCTCAAGGACTTCATAATGCTGTGAACTCTCTGATCAACATATGGACATATGACTAAAACCTTTTTAAAGTTTTCAGATGCAAATGGCTGTTCCAATAGGTTGTAGGTCGTTTTCATGGAATAGCTACCTTCTGGAGTCTGTACGAAGCACAATTGTAAAATACGGCCAACATTAATGGATGCCAATTTGAATAACATAAAACTGTCCATGCATAAACCTAATACCTTGGAAAGTTGGAGAGTGAGATTCTCCAGAACTGGTGAATGCTGGAGAATACAAATTAGCGCATGCTGGTCAGCAGCCACACGCCACCCATTGAGAAATAAAGTCTTTAAGTTACGAAATGTAGGGCACTGTCTCAAATCCTTTCTGATAATGAACTGGATAGGTTATACAAGAAACACCAAGTTAGGATTTAATATTTTAAGTACAAGCAACAAACATACTAAAACAAGATGTACATCTATCAGAACTTAAAGACATATCAATGGAACATGTCTATAAAATTGTCAAATTTTATGAATCTCTAAGTTACAGAAGAATATTATCACATCAGCCATCTTGAAAGAAGTCCTGAAAAAAAACTATCATTGCTCTGTGCTGGATCATGGTATTTTACGATATATATAGAAAATTCATAATTTGTCTATCTACACTATCTCAGATCCAAGCATTCTTTTTTTTTACAATCCTAACTTACATGTCCCAACTGATGCTTGATATTTTTAAAACTCAGTCTGTTTTGCGGCATCTATATGCTACTCATTTATACGTTAACTCAACCATACACATGTCAATATATATAGTGCTAGAAAATCACTGGATGGCAAACGAAAAACGAACAGTCAGAGTAATTGTAAGAGTACCACTTCAGATTCGGCTACCAATGTCAAATTTGTAGCTTCTGACAAACCATTGAGAAGAACGCAGCCTGCATTAATGGCATCAGCAAGGCCATAACAACACTCACAACAAGCATCACCACAATAATTGTTGCCGTGACAACATTCACAAGATGTGTCATCACAAACCATTTCACGCTCCTCAAGTCTCACACTAGAATCCCCACATCCATAGCCAAACGTAATTGCTGCCGTTACTAACCCTGGCATGTCTTCAAGCAAAGGAATTACACCTATGAAAGAGATTATCTGAAGTGAAATGAGACCTGGAGCAGAGATACCAATTCGTGTTTCCTCACTAAGATAGCAATCCACAATGCTCAGACTTTTGAGGGAAGGAGAAGAGATCCAGTCAGAATAAATGAAGCATTCTGTCATCCTGAGCTCCGCTAACGACGGGCAGTTTGAGAAATCAAGAAAGTTGTCTCCTACAGATACATGGTCTAGCTTCAATTCAGTCAGGTTGTGGGAGACTAGATGCGCACTAGACAGGTGCCAAAAAATAGCCCGACTGAGAGCAACATTGAGCACTCGAACTTGGCACAGCAGAGCATACCGAATCCACAGCATCACATAGCGCATATCATCAGAAACGGCTCCGTGGAATGTTAAGATGCAGGCGTCGAGAGGTGTGCGGTCTCGGAGGATAAGCAGGTGTTCCATGAACTCGCGCGACTCCTGCACGTGGCCGCCAGTGACGCGGAGCACGGGCAGGGACTTCCAGAGGTGGAGCCAGCGACGGGCGAGCACGCACGACTGCGCCGCCTCTTTCGCCTGCAGAAACGTGAGCACGTGCTGCAGTACGGCGTCCGGCAGGGCGCTGATGCGGTCAGGTGCAGCCATTGAAGCCTTCTTGCTCTGAGGCATTGCTTCGAACAGGCTGCGAGCGCTCAACTTTCCTGAATAATAAACGGGAGAGCATATGTCATGGTCAGTTGGTCACACAGAGAAACAAAAAGGAGAATCAGAAAATAGTAGGGAAAGTGCGCATGGCGCCAACGCAGCACCTGAGGATATTGCAACCGCTGGAGGCTCGGGAGATGAACCACCGTTGATGATAGGCCAGTGGCGGCGCGGAAAATGGTGACGGCGAAAGACGGTGTGGGAGGTCGGGGAGAGTGGGAATGGGACCGCGGAATAGCGGGATCGGCAGCAGCAGGGAGGTGGCTGCTAGCCGGCTACGAGGGAAAAAGGGCGCGAGACCGAACTTTCGTTGGCGCCAAAGATTTGGAGACAATTGGACCTTTAGGCGTGACCTCTGAAACTTTTAGCGATCTGAGCCTTTGTTTACTTTTAGCGTGTTAAAGCTTACTTAGGGTTTTGTTTGGTTAATCCGTTGCCCAAGTAAATTGGAGTGGATTTGAGGGAGTATGAGGGGATTCGAACTTTTTTTAGATCAATGTTGCGATTTCATTAATTGAAACGATATTCACATATAATCATGTTCTGAATACAACCAGGTGTATCACCCAGCCACATCTTACACAAATTATTATCGCAGCCATCTTTTGCCATTCTATGAGCAACTTTATTTGAGGATCGCCGCATCGTTCGCATCAAGGTTTCTTCGAAGCTTCCGAAGAGGGATTTTATTTCATGAACTAATGGTTCGTAGATGCAACGCTCCTTCCCCCGCCCTTCAACTTTGCCGCAACCTCAACATTGTCCATCTCTAGAATAACCGTTAGACCTGGTCCTCCCTTGCCACCAAAAGACCCCTCTTGTAGCTAGCAGTTCATCTCCTTTAGCATCGGCAACATGGGGGAGCAATGGCTCGCTCCTAAAACAAATCTGCCATGGCAGTTGCGGATAACCACACCACCGCCACCCTTCCCTTCCGATGGTCTAAAAGTGTCATCATTGTAGACCTTCTGCCATCCCTGCTGTGGTGGTAGCCAACGGTCAGTCTCGTGTTTCCCTAGTTGGACTAGGTTGTGCAACCCGAACCATTCCTCGACACCAGCCACCGTTCGTTTTGCAATGGATATGTGATCGTAAATTCATCTAGATTCTCTACACTGCTAGGAAAACAGCTATAGGTAGATGTGTTACCTGTGGTGCACTAAAAGTTGGTGGGTCGTGGCTGATGAGCAACTCGTGGTGCATGTTAAAATATGGTGCGCCACGCCTATCCTTGAGCAGAGCTGGCCAGGGTAGCCACACTTAGCCTTCGTGTACCACATGCAGGTGCGCCACAGGTATATCTGGTACATGTGGCACAACTTTATATTGGTAAGCCATGACTAAGTTAAAATTTTAGATTTTGAAAATTTGGGACGCATAACACATATCCCGCAGCGCACGCGTGCTAGTGCGCTACACCTAAATTTTCCACGGTTTGGCCTCCACCCCTCCTTGTGGAAAGTCTTTTCAGTTTTACAAAAAAATAAAATAAAATGATAGAAATTTTAAAAATTAAAATTCATTGAGGCGACCATATGTTACACAATATAGTTGTTAGGAAAATTAACAAAAATGAATTTCGAAATATTTTGTAAAAACACGTCATGTTTCGGTAAAACGGCTTTGTATTTTGCATACGACCTCAGATGAAGAAGTTTTTTATATGAAAATGTATCTACAGAAAAAATTACATCCAATTTCAAGTGCCTACGGCTATTTAACGATTTTTTGGAATCCTCAAAAGAAAAAGAAAAAGGGAAAGCGAGTTTTATGAGCTTTTAGATTTTGATGAAAAACGAAAAACAATTTAGGCGTGGTGCACCAGAATTGTGGTGCGCCACGGCTAACTTTGGCCCGGCCCGACCATATCAGAGTGAGATGCCCCTGCCTCCTCCTTCTTTCCTCTTCTCCACTAAATCGAGGTGATGTCCTCCACATCCTTGCCTCCTCCGTGCCGCCCATGTTTCTCTTCTTCCTTTGCGATGACGCCTCCTCCGCGTTGTCCCTTGCTGCTCTCTTTCCTCCGCGCCGCCCCTGCTACTCTCCTTCCTTCGCGACGAGATATTCTCTGCGCCCGTGCTCCTTCCTCCATCGCCGGCGCTCATGCTCCTTCCTCCTCGAGCAGTGCTGCCCTCGTCCACTCTTCATGGAGCAGCTCTGCCTCCTCGTATGATTTTCCAGCGGTGATGAGGACCCGATGGAAAAAATGTCCGTTGGTAGGGGTTAATCGCAAAACTGCATGAAACCTAGATCTAGGGTTTCCACACGAAAAACGTATTGAAAATTGAAAAAAAAAATATCCATGGCGCATCGTGAATAGTTACCCGTGGTGGTGCGTCATGAATAATTATTAATAGTGGCGCACCACGCATACTACCTCACAAGTAGCAAAAAGTGATGCGCAATGGGTAATCTTTTTCCTAATAGTGCTAGCATCATTCCTTGCCGACAACAGGTTTTAAACCACCATCATTACCCATGAGACCTGCTTTCCTTTGGATTTACCGATCCTAGGAGCCACCCCTTGAGCTCAGAGCATAGTTCAAAAATCGAACCGGTGAGTGAACCGGCCAAGAGAATAGTTCACTTCCGGTCTGACCACTGGGTCAGCCGGTTCTATAGCGACGAAAAACCAAACATGTTAATTAAACTTTAAGATAATTTTAAGAAAAGTTGACCAAGAATCGTACATCTAGCATATACTCGAGTAACATATCACAAATCTAGTGCATCCAATGTTGTACTGGACCTCAACGGGTGCTAGGGGATGCGCCTTGCAGACTTGCAGGTTGGAAGTTTGGATAAGTGAAAGAAAACAAAGGAAGGAAGGAGATAATTTCAAAAAAGAAAAAGGAAGGAAGGAGATGGGCCTTTGGACCGCACGATGCTACTACTCGGATCGACCACGAGCCCAAGCCGAGCAAGCCTAGGTTTGTTGTGCCTGTCCAGTATTAGTTGTCACTTGTCAGCACGGCCGACAAGCGGCACCGCCGACCTAGCAAAGGGCTCGAGAGGTATGGCGCCGAGCGTTACCGCCGGACGGCAGACCCAAAAAGCATCTCTGAGTGCCATCTTGTGCGATCTGCAGGTATTACGACAACTGCATCCGATCTTTTCTAGTAGCAGATTCTGCTAGCTATTCTAAATATTTTTCGCCAGATCGTTCTACATCGATGGACGCATCCTTATTGTTTCTTTTATCTCTCTCTCCCCCTCTCTGAAACAGGCATGCATCTCTGAGCCCGGTAGAATTCTTTATGGCTGGACTAGAGATATCGTTTGTCGACTTCTTTTTGGTAGGGGAACGGGAACAGGAGGAGAAATCCTCAATGATGCTGACAATTAGCTGGAGCGGCAGAAACAGAAACTACTGCTGTTGATGTTGATGAATATGACATCTGCTTGGACGAGGACGACTGCTACTACTACGACTCCGATATCGGCGGCTATGTCCTGATCGACAACTTCCATGACCTTGGTGACGACATTGATCGAAGTCGTCCACCGTACCACCGAGTTTCACAGTTCCTTATTATCATGGAGACGGCGATAGCATCTGTATGGATAGCGAGGCTTGCTTCAGTACAACCCCCTCCCTCAAACTCAACTAAGTCCAGCCGGTACTTTTTAGGCCCATGTTTAAACCCGAATCCAAAACTACGTATGTCTACGTGTAGGCATACTGTCACCGCAACATAGTCCGACGTGGGAAGCAAGACAGTTCGGCGCAGCAAGACAGTCCGGCGCCACAAGATAGTCCGGTGAGGGTATCACAAGGCAGTCCGACGGGGGAAAACAAGACAGTTCAGCGCCACAAGACAGTCCGGCGAGGACACCACAAGACAGTCCGGAGCCGCAAGACAGTCCGGTGTAGGCGGCGCAAGACAGTCCGATAGGTCTCGTTCCTAACTCGACGGACATTCCGCCCAAATTGCCTCGGGCTGTCTGGGGCGGACTGTCCGGATCTCGCCGTTGCGCCGCCGTCTAGCCTACACGCCGCCCCACCCGTGCCGGCACGCACCTATGAGGCTGTTGCGGTCAGAAACCCACCGGCGGGCAGCGACTGGCAACACCGTAGAGCCGGGAATCTCCCAGGACTGCGGCTGGCCCTGGTCCCTCCGAGCGACGGCCCGCAAAGCCTTCTGCGCACACGTCCGATGCTGATGCAAGGGCGTGCCACCCGACCTATACCCGGTCGGGAAGGTGTTGGATGATGCCTCGCTTAGTTTCCTCGCATGGCATACACGTAAACGTTAAATACGAGCCTCGATCGGCTCTCGGGTTATCTCGTGAATCGGCTCAAAGAGCCGATCCACCCATGATTCATACAAGGTGTACGAATATATGGTGGTCACTGCTTGATCAAGATAAAGCTAAAGCGATCTACGACGATTTAGGGTTTTCACCGCATAATCGGATCATCCTACTCACGATTGGGCCTCGCGGCCACGCACGGTGATCGTGAGCCGGTCCTAGACAAGGCCTAAAAACCAACACGAGGTTGATCCCCGGAATATCCTCGTCTAGGACTAGCAAACGACACCCTACGCGCCGCTGGATCCTCCAACCCTTTGTAAGGCCTAACTATTGCGAGATATTAAACTAATCCTTGAAGAACAAGGAGCAATCGTAACGGATCGGATCTACTAAACGATGATCAAGCGGGGTGCCGCCCTTACACCCGTGACAGGCGTAAGGGCGGCTAGATGCCTAAGGGTTGCACGACGATAGCATATGATACGAAGAACAATGCTAACCCTAAAACACCTATGATAACTACGTTGCTCGCCATCAAAAAGGCTTCAGCACGAGCAACACATGGGGGACGAGTAAACGTGCGCTGCCTAGATCGCAAGATGCGATCTAGGCAGCATGGTGCTTACCCGGAAGAAACCCTCGAGACGGGGGAGTTGGCGATGCGCCGAGATTGGTTATGGTGAACGTTGGTTGTTGTTTATTCCATAAACCCTAGATACATATTTATAGTCCAGGGGACTTTCTAATTCAGGCGTGCACCGAACCGTGCACGGGTAAAACTCTAACTTCTAAACTAAGATGCGATCTACTATGTTACAGATACACGGGCAATTAGCCCAAACTTGGTATGCAAGGCCGATTCATGTATTTCTTCTATGTATATTCTTCAAGTCCATCTTCAATCGCGGCCCACCTCTGATCCGGTCAAATTCTGGTGATAACACATGCCCCCCTGGTTTTGGAAATGACATTTCCAAAATCATTACGCTTTTCTTTCGTCGGGTCATGTCGTGGCAGAGCAGAAACCACCGCAGAATCCCTCATCATGATGCCTTGCCCCTTCCACTTCTCCGCGTGGCCTGCGAAATTTTTCTGTTGGGCACCACTTCCTCGGAAACTGCTGTAGCATTGAATCTCCCTCACATCCCCTTTTATTTAACCATTCTAAACAGTTTGCTTCTTCATCCCCTCCGCATTAGCACCCAAAAAACCCTCCTGTGCCACCATGTCTTCTTCCTCCTCTTCCTCTTCCGGTCCTTCCTACGGGTCTTCCTCCTCCCGCGAGACGCCGGAGGACATACGCGCGCCAGAAGAATGGGACCAGGAAGACCACGCCTCCTCCATCTGGTCCGAGGACGACCAGTCCTTGACTAGCGGGGAAGAAGATCTCCAGTTCCTCGCCGATGGGAAACTGGAATCAGAGAGCGGGGATGACCTGTTCCCCTGGGACGGCTGCCCCTCCTCTGAAGAAGAGGAGGAGGAAGACGACGACGACTCCCTCGAGGGTTACCCGCCGGCGAAACGCCTCCGCATGTGGTGGGACGACGATGACAGCGATGATGAAGAAGAGGATGAAGCTCCCGTAGAGGGCTACGGGAGCAGCGATGAGGAACCCATCAGCAGTAGTGCCGATGAGAGCTCCAAGGACGACGACGAGGGCAGTGATGGCCCGTAGATAGGATCTACTAGTATAGGCCTAGTAGTAGTAGGTTTGGTCGGCGAGACCCCTCTTTTGTTCTCCCTCCCTTGAGCAATCGGCTCTTTCTTTGTAAGAAATCTTGTTCATCAATGAGGAATTTCTCCAATTTGATTTTGCCGATCCCTTTTACGCTAATTTAGCCGATTGTCAACTCGGTCAATGTTTAATGAGCCGATTGCCACGCATCGGTTCCTCATAATCCGCTCTTCATCTCTTTGACGTCGGAGTGATCGTGAATTGGGTCACTGCACAATAAGCCATATCAATCCTTCACGATTTGTCCTTCACCTCTCCGACCAACGACTTGGAGCTCTGGTGGACAATGAGGCAACCCAATGCCTTCAAAAGAATCCTAAAAACCGCTGCTGAAAATATCTTGTCGTTGAAGCCGAGACTTCTGTAGTGCAGATATCCCCTGCTCCGTTCCTTTACAGCAACCAGATAACCCAGAGCCAATTCTCTATCGGTGATGATGGATCCCTTTTTTGCAAGAACTCGCCGCCTTTGAGAGGAAT
Source organism: Lolium rigidum (assembly GCF_022539505.1). Lineage (NCBI taxonomy): Eukaryota > Viridiplantae > Streptophyta > Magnoliopsida > Poales > Poaceae > Lolium > Lolium rigidum. The sequence continues at coordinate 106,343,298 of NC_061510.1, forward strand.
TGCGTCGCGGGACCAGCCGATGACTCTCCAATCGGCTTCTAAAAACAGAGCATTTACCAGGTCAGCTGCCCCCCGAGTCTTAGTCAAGACGAAATAGAGACGAGGATACGCAACTTAGCCGAATGGACCTGGGCTCGATCAGGTCTGAGGGAACCATCATACAGAGCCAGCCGATTTGCACAAAATCGGCTCTCCAGAGGAGAGAACCTTCAGGGTGTGCTGCCCCCCGAGTTTCTTCAGTCCACTTCTTGCACCTTGCTGGTTAGATCGGCTCCTTTCCTTTGGCGGATTTGATGCAACCCATCCTTAACCTGATCTGCCCATCCATGCTGCTCTTGGTCATGATCCCTCAAACTTGGCGGATTTGATGCTTATAACAGTTGTATCTTAAGTCGATGTCTGCGCATCGGCTGTGCTTAAAAAAATTTGAATTTCTTCCAGCCGATTTATGTATCGGCCCCCATACTTCAATACCCATCATCAAAGATTATCTTGAGCTGCTGGGCATTTGAAAGACACTTTCCCTTCGTATCCTCGTGTTTTATCCACCTAGGTGCCCCCCCGAGCCGATTCTGCCAGGTAACTGCTGAAATCGGCATTGTGATTAGCCAAGGCACTCTATGTGAACGTCGGCTCTGTTAGGACCAGTGTGGACTTCTTCCAGCTCATCAGCCGACGTAAACCCATCGCCTATTAGATCGATGTTGAATCCAAGCAGAATGGACGGTGAGGATAATTTTGGCCGATTGCTGGAATCGGCCTCCATGTTGTTTACTTGATGAAGGTTTTTGCAATGTTCCTTCATAAATCCTTGGGGCCGATCACCTGGATCGGCATCGCCACGTTTGTTCATCGATGTTGCTCTTGTTACACAGTCAGGCCGGTGGATAAAACCAGCCTATCCCTGTTCTTTTTCACGTCGATGCGCTCGCAGTCGTCCAAATCGGGTGCTTCATGTAATCTTGGAGCACCAAACTCTGTTGGAAGGACTGATGTCTACGGGAGCTTCTATTCTTGTAGACAGTGTTGGGCCTCCAAGAGCAGAGGTTTGTAGAACAACAGCAAGTTTCCCTTAAGTGGATCACCCAAGGTTTATCGATCTCAGGGAGGAAGAGGTCAAAGATATCCCTCTCATGCAACCACTGCAACCACAAAGCAAGAAGTCTCTTGTGTCCCCAACACACCTAATAGGTGCACTAGTTCGGCGAAGAGATAGTAAAATACAGGTGGTATGAATGAATATGAGCGAGTAGTAACGGCGTGTAGTTGATGGTGGTAATATGGTAGCGAGTAGTAACGCGATAAAACGATAAACAAGCGGCGATAGCGATATTTAGGAACAAGGCCTAGGGATTAGACTTTCACTAGTGGACACTCTCAACATTGATCACATAACAGAATAGATAAATGCATACTCTACACTCTTGTTGGATGATGAACACATTGCGTAGGATTACACGAACCCTCAATGCCAGAGTTAACAAGCTCCACAATTCAATGTTCATATTTAAATAACCTTAGAGTGCAAGAAAGATCAACACGACTAAACCAAGTACTAACACTACAAGAAAAGTTCTGATAGACAACGTCTCAAAATCGTCCGCTAAGGGGTATTTTTCGTCGCCTATGGGCCTAACCCGACGATATGGGTTCATTGTGGAAAGCTGCGTCGAGGCAAAGTCCTACGACGATTTTTTCGGTCCGTCGCGCTTGGGCGCCCTTCGCCACGGAAAATCGGACCGTTGCCCAAGTGTTCTAGGAGCCCGTTGTGGATCTTATCACTCAAGAAGTTTCTTCTTCAGAATTTGCCTTCTACCTTGGCAGGCCCTTTACGATTATTGCCATTCGAGTAATTGATCATCATATCATCAAGAAGCTTTGTTGCCGCCCCCAAAGTGATGGACATAAAAGTACCTCCAGCAGCTGAATCCAATAGGTTCCGTGAAGAAAAATTCAATCCTGCATAAAAGGTTTGGATGATCATCCAAGTAGTTAGTCCATGGGTAGGTGATGTCTACGGGAGCTTCTATTCTTGTAGACAGTGTTGGGCCTCCAAGAGCAGAGGTTTGTAGAACAGCAGCAAGTTTCCCTTAAGTGGATCACCCAAGGTTTATCGATCTCAGGGAGGAAGAGGTCAAAGATATCCCTCTCATGCAACCATGCAACCACAAAGCAAGAAGTCTCTTGTGTCCCCAACACACCTAATAGGTGCACTAGTTCGGCGAAGAGATAGTGAAATACGAGGTGGTATGAATAAGTAGTAGCAACGGCACCGGAAAAGTGCTTTGCCCGGGACGGTAAACAAGCGGTAGTAACGCGGCGGTAGTAGCGCGATAAAACAGTAAACAAGCGGCGATAGCGATATTTAGGAACAAGGCCTAGGGATTAGACTTTCACTAGTGGACACTCTCAACATTGATCACATAACGGAATAGATAAATGCATACTCTACACTTTTGTTGGATGATGAACACATTGCGTAGGATTACACGAACCCTCAATGCTGGAGTTAACAAGCTCCACAATAATGCTCATATTTTAGTAACCTTTAGTGTAAGATAGATCAAAAGACTAAACCAAGTACTAGCATAGCATGCACCCTGTCACCTTCATGCATATGTAGGAGGAATAGATCACATCAATATTATCATAGCAATAGTTAACTTCGCAATCTACAAGAGATCATGATCATAGCATAAACCAAGTACTAACACGGTGCACACACTTGTCACCTTTGCACACGTGCGGGAGGAATAAAACTACTTTAATAACATTGCTAGAGTAGCACATAGATAAATTGTGATACAAACACATTGCAATCATAAAGAGATATAAATAAGCACCTCACTATGCCATTCAACGGTGAATAAGTATTACGTGAAATATAGCCTAAGAGACCCACACGGTGCACACCGTTGTCACCTTTACACACGTGGGACAAGGAGTCTCACGGAGATCACATAAGTAAAACTCACTTGACTAGCATAATGACATCTAGATTACAAGCATCATCATATGAATCTCAATCATGTAAGGCAGCTCATGAGATTATTGTATTGAAGCACATAGGAGAGAGATGAACCACATAGCTACCGGTACAGCCCGAGCCTCGATGGAGAACTACTCCCTCCTCATGGGAGCGGCGGCGGTGATGAAGATGGCGGTGGAGATGGCAGCGGTGTCGATGGAGAAGCCTTCAGGGGCACTTCCCCGCTCGGCGGGGTGCCGGAACGAGAGACTCTGTCCCCCGGATCTTGGCTTCGCGATGGCGGCGGCTGCGGAAGGTTTTCCGTATCGTGGTTTTTCGCATCGGGGGTTTCGCGACGGAGGCTTTATATAGGCGAAGAGGCGGCGCGGGAGGGTCGAAGGGGTGGCCACACCATAGGCGGCGCGGCCGGGGCCCAGGCCGCGCCAGCCTATCATCTGGGGCCACGGTGGCCCCCCTACGCGGTCCTCTCGGGTGTTCGGATGCTTCGGGTGAAAATAGGAACACGGGTCTTGATTTCGTCCGATTCGAGAATATTTCGTTACTAGGATTTACGAAACCAAAAACAGCGAGAAAACGGCAGCGGCACTTCGGCATCTTGTTAATAGGTTAGTTCCGAGAAAATGCACGAATATGACATAAAGTGTGCATAAAACATGTAGGTATCATCAATAATATGGCATAGAACATAAGAAATTATCGATACGTCGGAGACGTATCAAGCATCCCCAAGCTTAGTTACTGCTCGTCCCGAGCGAGGTAAAACGATAACAAAGATAATTTCGAAGTGATATGCCATCATAACCTTGATCATACTATTTGTAAACATATGTAGTGGATGCGGCGATCAAAACAATGGTAATGACATGAGTAAACAAGTGAATCATAAAGCAAAGACTTTTCATGAATAGTACTTCAAGACAAGCATTAATAAGTCTTGCATAAGAGTTAACTCATAAAGCAATAAATCAAAGTAAAGGCATTGAAGCAACACAAAGGAAGATTAAGTTTCAGCGGTTGCTTTCAACTTATAACATGTATATCTCATGGATAATTGTCAACATAGAGTAATATAACAAGTGCAATATGCAAGTATGTAGGAATCAATGCACGGTTCACACAAGTGTTTGCTTCTTGAGGTGGAGAGAAATAGGTGAGCTGACTCAACATAAAAGTAAAAAGAATGGTCCTTCAAAGAGGAAAGCATCGATTGCTATATTTGTGCTAGAGCTTTTATTTTGAAAACATGAAACAATTTTGTCAACGGTAGTAATAAAGCATATGAGTTATGTACATTATATCTTACAAGTTGCAAGTCTCATGCATAGTATACTAATAGTGCCGCACCTTGTCCTAATTAGCTTGGACTACGGATCTTTGCAATGCACATGTTTTAACCAAGTGTCACAATGGGGTACCTCCATGCCGCACTGTACAAAGGTCTAAGGAGAAAGCTCGCATTTTGGATTTCTCGCTTTTGATTATTCTCAACTTAGACATCCATACGGGACAACATGGACAACGAGATAATGGACTCCTCTTTAATGCATAAGCATGTGGCAACAATTATTATTCTCATATGAGATTGAGGATATATGTCCAAAGCTGAAACTTCCACCATGATTCATGGCTTTAGTTAGCGGCCCAATGTTCTTCTCTAACAATATGCATGCTCCAACCATTAAGGTGGTAGATCTCTC
>NC_061510.1:106348083-106422888 GCF_022539505.1 Lolium rigidum
GTGGCCCCACTTCGACTCCTCTTCGGTCTTCCGGAAGCTTCGTGGCAAAATAGGACCCCGGGCGTTGATTTCGTCCAATTCCGAGAATATTTCGTTACTAGGATTTCGAAACCAAAAACAGCAGAAAACGAAGAATCGGCTCTTCGGCATCTTGTTAATAGGTTAGTTCCGTAAAATGCACGAATATGACATAAAGTGTGCATAAAACATGTAGATATCATCAATAATGTGGCATGGAACATAAGAAATTATCGATACGTCGGAGACGTATCGAGCATCCGGACTTAAAAATCCGGGTGTTGACAAGTTGGTATCAGAGCCATTGTTTGACCTTAGGAGACCCTAGTTAGAATGGACGTCTGAAAAACTTAGTTTCAAAAACCAATGAAGTGAATATTTGTGAAAATTTGTTCTTACTCTTATCCTTGAGATCTTTTTCAAAAATGAGAAATCTATACTCTACTTTCTTTGCAAGCCTACATAAAATTTTGCACACTTGACTACTTATTTAACTTACTTATCATAATTGCTCACAGATGGAGTACCAGTGGGAGTTCTATCAGCTTGGTCCCGGAGGCGACCTAAGGTTCGAAAAGGATTTGAAGCAACTAGTGGAATATCTAGGACACCCGTATCCCGAGTTCTTCGGAATACCCCTCAACAACCACTCCGGAGAACCACCTCAGTGGGACGTTTCTACTGATCTACGAAGGAAGCTTGGAGCCCCGGTATGGGAAACCATCTGGTTTTCTGTAACGGGAAACACTTGGAAGGAAGGACTAGTCAGGGCTATGCAAGAAGCAATTTTCCGTCTGTGTGGACAAAATGAGAATAGGATCAAGAACACTCGCTTCATCTACTACCCAAGACATGACTCCATGGGAAGACCGATGACCATGCCCCCGCACACGGAGATGAACCACTATGTAGCACACCAGGACTTCAGGCAGTACAAAACCCGCGAGGATTTGGACAACGCCTCGCCTCTCGCCAAGCACATCACCCGTGAAGACGAAGAATCCACCCTAAAGAGTAGTATCGCCCCAAGACTTAAGTAGGTGTGAGTTGTATCGGGATTCCCTTGTATCGTAGAGCGAATGAATGGTTCTTCAAACCAACGGTGTGTTAGATTTGTAATGTGTGATGCTTGGTATGAATGAAAAAGTGTTGTTGGTTTTTACCCCCGCAACACTACTCAAATTTTCAAATTGTGAACTTTTTAAAATTTAACAAAACAAACCATAGAAATTTCCCTCTTATCTTATCATCTACCTCGATATTCGAATGGCCCCACCAACCCGCAGCGCCAATCGAGACGCCATGATGCGGATGTTGCAAACCATGTCGGAGGATAGGCAAGCTGAACGAGCTGAACGCCAAGCCAACATTGCAAGCACTTCAACAGACTTGCAAACAACAATCAAGGCCATCATGATCACCCAGGATCAAAGTTGAAGAACTTTCGAACACCAACCCACCTATTTTCAACAAGACCGAAGAACCCCTAGATGTCGATGATCGGCTCCGGACAATGGAGAACAACCTCGAAGTTGCGGGAGTTGAAGCCGCGAGAAAGTGCTGTTTGCCACGCACTACTTAGCAGGACCAGCAAGAGCCTGGTGGACCAGCACCCGTGCCATGAATGCAGGACAGATGATGACCTGGGAAGACTTCAAGCTGAAGTTCAGCAAGTACCATGTACCCCAAGGACTGATCAAGAAGATGAGAGACGAGTTCCGGGAACTCAAGCAAGGAAGAATGTCCGTGGTGGAATACCGCGACAGGTTTCTTACTCTGTCAAGGTACGCCCCGGATGAGACCGACACCAATGAGAAGAGAAAGGAAAGATTTCTGAACGGACTACACGATGAGATGCAAACTGTGTTAGTGAACATTCCGTTCGCTGACTTGGAAGCCCTGGTGGACTCTGCCATACAGATGGAAGGGAAGCTACACCAAGCCAATGAGAACCGCAAGCGCAGGATGATGAACCAGAATGGACCCAACAACGCCCAGAAGTACCGCAACAACTCAACTGGAGGATTTGCCTCAAGATACAACAAGCCCCCAGCTCAGATCTACCACCCAAGCAACAACAACAACAACCGCAACACCAACAACAGCAACAACAGCAACAACAACAACAACAACAACAACAACAACAACAACAACAACAACAACAACAACAACAACAACAACAACAACAACAACAACAACAACAACAACAACAACAACAACAACAACAACAACAACAACAACAACAACAACAACAACAACAACAACAACAACAACAACAACAACAACAACAACAACAACAACAACAACAACAACAACAACAACAACAACAACAACAACAACAACAACAACAACAACAACAACAACAACAACAACAACAACAACAACAACAACAACAACAACAACAACAACAACAACAACAACAACAACAACAACAACAACAACAACAACAACAACAACAACAACAACAACAACAACAACAACAACAACAACAACAACAACAACAACAACAACAACAACAACAACAACAACAACAACAACAACAACAACAACAACAACAACAACAACAACAACAACAACAACAACAACAACAACAACAACAACAACAACAACAACAACAACAACAACAACAACAACAACAACAACAACAACAACAACAACAACAACAACAACAACAACAACAACAACAACAACAACAACAACAACAACAACAACAACAACAACAACAACAACAACAACAACAACAACAACAACAACAACAACAACAACAACAACAACAACAACAACAACAACAACAACAACAACAACAACAACAACAACAACAACAACAACAACAACAACAACAACAACAACAACAACAACAACAACAACAACAACAACAACAACAACAACAACAACAACAACAACAACAACAACAACAACAACAACAACAACAACAACAACAACAACAACAACAACAACAACAACAACAACAACAACAACAACAACAACAACAACAACAACAACAACAACAACAACAACAACAACAACAACAACAACAACAACAACAACAACAACAACAACAACAACAACAACAACAACAACAACAACAACAACAACAACAACAACAACAACAACAACAACAACAACAACAACAACAACAACAACAACAACAACAACAACAACAACAACAACAACAACAACAACAACAACAACAACAACAACAACAACAACGGCAATCGCACCAACAACAACAACCACCCCAATGGCAGCAACAACCACCCCAATACTGCCCCCGTGACTGGGAGTAACGCTGTTCCCGTCAACCCCAAAGACAAGTCCACCGTCAACTGCTATGAATGTGGAGTTGTGGGTCACTACTCCAATGAGTGCCCCAAGAAGCTTGCCAAGATTGCCGCCAATACCGTAGCACCTGCTCAGCAACAGCGCCGCTTTGCAGGAAGAAGGAACCAGAACAACAACAACGGCCGTTTCTACCACATGACTGCCAATGAAGCCCAGGAAGCCCCTCAGGCCATGCCCAGTACGTTCCCCTGTTAATATCTCTGCTCAATCTTTCTTAGGAACCTAACTTTTCTCAAAATCTCGGGACGAGATTTGTTTAAGGGGGAAGGGTTTGTAACATCCCAAAAATTTCAAAACAAACAAAATGAATTTCCCTAGTTCCAAATTTTGGTACCAACAAAAACTTTTATTAAATTAAGTTGATCCATAGAGATCTTGTTTAATTATTGTGCTATTGCCATGATTGCTTGTTTAAATTAGTTTTTGAAATAATCTTAAACCCTAAACCTCACATTCCTTTTTACCATCCAAGTTAAAATAAAATAAAAAGAATTCAAATAAGAAAAAGGCATATGTGCCTATGGCTATTTTTATAAAACTTTACCCTAGACCTTTCCACTTTAATTAAGAAGATTGGAAAAGCTTCATATACCTTATCTAGTACTTCTCAAACCCAATCCAAAGTGAAACAATGGATTTTAAAAAGAAAGTAATAATGCCATAGAGGCATATGAGAGTAAAATGCAAATTTGTGAATTTGAGGATCTTGACCCTAAGACTTGTGGTGAATGGTGGGATCACTCCTATATACCATTTCAACACTCAACAACATCAAATGGGCCAAGAACAATCAAATTAAAAATGAAATGCAACATATGCATAGAGGCATATGTGACACATAGCCATAATACCCAATTCTTGACCTATGCACTTCTACCTTGACTAAATGGTGTGAAACCATATCTAAACCTAATCTAACCCTAAATTGAACCTCAACCTTGCCCAAGTAAAGAAAGGGGAGCAAATTACAAGAATAAGAAAATTTGACATGTCACCTCTTATGTGTTATGGCCATTTTTACAAATCTTCAATCTAGACCATTTTGGTTTGCACCATTGGTTGTAAATGGATACTAAACACATATTAACAACTTTGGAAACAATCAAACTCCATTCAAATCAAATTTGAATCAAATATGAGCTCACATGTGATTATGGTCATATGGGAGAATTTTAGTCTGATGCTCACTTTGAGCCCCTGGTTTGTGAGTTTTCACTTCTACACTTTGCCCACTCTTTGCACCTCATCCAAGACAACAACATGGTGAACAAATTTGCCCAAAACCATCACCCCAAATTCTGTCTCTATTTCAAATGACAAGCAAGCAAAGTGGAGACTTTTTAACAAATACAAGATCATATGCAAATTGGGTTTCTGCATTCCAATTCCATTTTGATCACCATCACCACCAATATACTCCATTTAATATATGATTACACTCCACCAAAAATATTCTCAAAATTCGAAATTTATTTTCTTGTGGGCATTACATCAAACACCTAGCAGGCAGGATCAAATTTGAAGCCCATACTGGTTTTTCACCTTGGACTTGGTCCAACTCTGACCAACCCTGCAGCACTGGAGCTTCCTCTCACCTCCCTGCATCCTCTCACCCACTTGCCAAGCACTGGAGCAAGTCCAACATGACAAAATCTTGCCATGCCGTGGCATGGCATGCCTCTCTCATGCTCTCTCTCCCTCTGGTCAATTCCAGCATGCCCTGCCGTGTCAACTCGCTCCCTCACACTCACCTGATGCTGCCCAGTCCAAGCCACGACCCTCTCTCGCACAGCAACGGCCAGAACACGCGCGCCCAGTAGCGCCCAGAACTCGCCCATGCCGCGCCAGAGCTAGCGCGCATGGCGTTCACCCTGGACGCGCCAGAGCGCGCTGACGCCCACGTCCCTGCGCCACCTCGACCCCTCCTCTCAGCGCCAGTCGATGCACGACGAGTCCCTGAACCTCCTGGACACGCCCAATGGCCCGCGGGAACGCCGCAGGTGACGAACGCATCCACGACTGACCGCCATGACCTGCGAGCTCCCATCAAGATCACCGCCGCTGTAGAGCCTCGTCTTCACCGCCATTACGCGCGTCAGCCTCGCCAGGACACCAGCAACACGCCGCGCCCATGCCTTGCCTCTTCGCCGCCCTGGAACGACGACGCCGTCGACGACCCTAGCTCCGCCCTTCGGCCACCCCGTGCTCCTATAAAAGGAGGACCTCTCCCACTGATCTGAGCACGCCAACGTCTTCCTCTCATCCTCACAACACTCCCCGCGACCTCAATTTCATCTATTAGCCACCACACCGTCCCAATCGCAAGCTCGCCGCCGCCGCCAGTACACGGAGTTCGCCGGAGCAGGAGGCCACCCCAGGACACGTCGCTGCTTCCAGGCGCCTCCTCGTCCTCGACAACGACGCGGCGCACCACTCCGACGCTCGCCGGAGCTCCGACGACCGCTCCGACCCCCTACCTCCGCCGCCAGTGAGTTCCCTTCTCGCCGTCGACGACGACGCTCCTCCACCGTTGATCTGGCTTCTAATCGCACGGCCCTCCTCTCGCGTACCGCTTCGGGTGAGTTAACTCACTGACGGGTGGCCCTTCACCTGTCAGCTGGCCCGTAGAGAAACTGGGCCGGCCCATCTCTCCCTCTCGCTGCATAGTCCATTTATTTCCCGCCAGCCCACAGTTTGAATTCAAATTTGGAAAATAGAGAAATACCCCAATCTGATACACACTTTGAAATTCAATAGGGACAAATCTACTAGGCCAATTTCTGCAAATTTTATATCTTTGGAAACCTTAGGAAATTATCTACACAATGCCACTGGTTTGAAACCTAGATCTGCTATATAATTAAAGTGAGAAAATAAACAAGGCAGGGACTTTTCTGCCTTAGAATAATTCTTAAAAATCAACCAAAAATGCTTTTGAGTTGATTCCAACTCCTATAATTCACATTTCACTTGTACTAATGGTTTATGCAAAAATATGCCATGCTTACTTTGAATGATCATGGCCTAGTTGATTTAAATGACTTTATGGCTATTCTAGTCAAATATATTGTCCAAAACTATTAAGAAATATTATGAGAGAATTTCTCTCATTTAAATCTTGTCACCACCAACTTCCAATGAAGTAGAGACTCTGGTCAATTAGGTCTCATAGGAATTGTTGGTGATATTAAATCTTTGCTATGCTAGAATTAAATGGTATGAGGTGCTCACCTCATTGAAATCATTTTCTTAAATGATAAGTGTGAAGAGGTTGATTCTAGTCAACCTAGGTCACATATTATTCATAAGAGAAATTAAATCTTAATAAGATAATGAGAGGAAATTATTTTTCTTAAATGATAAGAAAAACCCATCCACCAACGTAATAGTAATGTGTGATGCTAGTTTAAGTGTGTGAACCATGTTTGTGCTTAGTTTAATTAAATAAGTTTGGTGTGATGATTGTGTACCCCGTATTCGTATTTTAGACGCTAGTACCGAGGAGTACCAGGAGGAGGAGGAGGAGGAGGTCTACTTCCAAGGAGAAGAAGACCACTTTGACCAATACCCCAACCAAGGCAAGATAATACTCTTGCAAAGTGCAAAGCTCACCATGAGCAAAGCATTACCCATTTACTTTATGCTTATGATCCTAATTCCCAGTTTTACTTTACAAGCTTTATTTACTTTTGTTTTATCAAAGTACTTTTTGAATTATGATTCACTTGGTTAGTATTGGATTAGTACAAGAGTATCAAAGTTAGTCTAGAAGCAAAGCAAAATACTTAGCACCCCTCCTACATAGATGCTAGTGCTAAATTAAAAGTGACTACTCTAGTTGGGAACTTGTGAAATGAAATGACTTTGAAAACCTTGGAATGATGAGTCATTCTATTGAAAGATTTTGAAGGTGAATATGATCTGTGAATGACTTGGTGAACTTTACAAAAACTGATGGTTGGGTTCGGATGCGATACCATTCCAATTTTACAAGTACCCCCACAATACCTGAATCTGGGTAAGGCTTAGCTGGAAACTTATGTATTTTAGTATGGGTTCCCTCTGAACAAGCGTCATAGGGGTTATGCCGAGGCTGCCTCCATTGAAAGTGAATTGACGTGAAATGAGGTGAATGTCCTACCCAAGCCCTGTGCAGTTCCCGGGTTGGCGGTTTGCTTTCACCGGGAGGCCAAGCTCATGGGGAGAGGTGCCTATACTAGAGTGTGTAAATGAAAGGTTAGGATTGGTAGTTCGCGTACTGCGTACGATAAATCAGGGCCGATTACCTCGACGAACTATTGCAATTGTTGTGGCACAAGTGTACAACCTCTGCAGAGTTTAACCTATTCGAATAGCCGCGTCCGCAGTCATGGACAGTTGGGAAGGCCATACTGTTCCGTCATCAGAACTTGTCTAAAAATATGAACGGTGAATGGTGACTTGAATTGAAAGGTGACTTTGACTTTGAATCACAACTGAGTTGTGGGAATGACACTAATGTTCCCACTTGAGTAAGTTAGGCAAATGAAGAGGTTTTGTGTACTAAAGTGCTTATGAAATAAAACTGGCTTTATGCAAATGAAACTAGAGCTTAGAACCCCCTTACTATAGTTGATAGTGCTTACATTAGTATTAGTTTGCGAGTACTTTAAAGTACTCATGGCTGTGTCCCTGGCTATTCAAATGGCCGGACTATGAAGAGGAGTACCGAACCCGGAAGAAGGACAAGCGGGACGTCTACGACAACTAGGACCACTCCCGACGTCAACGGTTGCTCGTGGAATAGATGGACCACGACCGCTACTACTTCGCTTCCGCTATGTGTTTTGTAATAGGATCTCTAGATCCACTATGTTGTATTAAGACTGGATCATGTGATCCTTTGTTGTAAGATGATTATGTGTTGTAATGAATGATGTGTTGTGATATCAATCTATTATGTCTCGCAAAAACAATATTCCTGGGATTGCGACGAATGGCATAATAGGCATCTGGACTTAAAAATCCGGGTGTTGACATGTAGTTTAAACCTATTAGTGGAGAACTACCGTAGAGCTTTTTGAAATTTGGTTTGCATGATTGGTCTCTCTAAGGTCTAGATATTTTATGGTAAAAGTGTTTGAGCAACAAGGAAGACAGTGTAGAGTCTTATAATGCTTGCAATATGTTCTTATGTAAGTTTTGTTGTAGCGGTTTATACTTGTGTTTGCTTCAAATAACCTTGCTAGCCAAAGCCTTGTACTGAGAGGGAATGATTCTCGTGCATCCAAAACCTTGAGCCAAAACCTATGCCATTTGTGTCCACCATAACTACCTACTATGTGGTATTTTTGTGCCATTCCAAGTTAATACTTCATGTGCTACCTTTAAACAATTCAAAACTTTATTATTCCTTATTTGTGTCAATGTTTTATAGCTCATGAGGAAGTATGTGGTGTTTTATCTTTCAATCTTGTTGGGCGGACTTTCACCAATGGACTAGTGGCACATCCGCTTATCCAATAATTTTGCAAAAAGAGCTGGCAACGGGGTTCCCAACCCCAATTAATTAACTTTCATTAATAATTCTCTTCACATGTTTTGCCCTGATTCATCAGTAAGCAACTTAATTTTGCAAATAGACACTCCTCCATGGTATGTGAAATGTTGGAAGACACCCGAGGATTCGGTTAGCCATGGCTTGTGAAAGCAAAAGGTTGGGAGGAGTGTCATCCATAAATAAAACTAAAGTACATGTGTAAACAAAAGAGAAGAGGGATGATCTACCTTGTTGGTAGAGATAACGTCCTTCATGGGAGCCGCTCTTTGAAAGTCTGTTTGACAAGGGGGGTAGAGTGCCCACTACCATTCGTTGACAACAACAAACACCTCTCAAAACTTTACTTTTATGCTCTCTGTATGATTTCAAAACTTGAAAAGCTCTAGCACATGATTTAATCCTCGCTTCCTCTCGCGAAGGGCCTTTCTTTTACTTTATGTTGAGTCAGTTTACCTACTTCTTTCTATCTTAGAAGAAAACACTTGTGTCAACTGTGTGCATTGATTCTTACATGCTTGCTTATTGCACTCATCATATTACTTTGTGTTGACAATTATCCATGAGATATACATGTTGAAAGTTGAAAGCAATTGCTGAAACTTAAATCCTCCTTTGTGTAGCTTCAAAACCTTTTATTAAGAATCTATTGCTTTATGAGTTAACTCTTATGCAAGACTTTTTGATGCTTGTCTTGAAAGTACTATTCATGAAAAGTTTTTGCTATATGATTCAGTTGTTTAGTCATTATCTTTTTGTTAGCAAACTATAGACCATTGCTTTGAGTCACTACATTCATCTCATATGCTTTACAATAGTATTGATCAAGATTATGTTGGTAGCATGTCACTTCGAAATTATTCTTTTTATCGTTTACCTACTCGAGGGCGAGTAGGAACTAAGCTTGGGGATGCTTGATACGTCTCCAACGTATCTATAATTTCTTATGTTCCATGCTAGTTTTATGACAATACCTACATGTTTTTTTCACACTTTATATCATTTTTATGCATTTTTCGGGACTAACCTATTAACAAGATGCCGAAGTGCTAGTTCCTGTTTTCTGCTGTTTTTGGTTTCAGAAATTCTACATAGAAAATATTCTCGGAATTGGATCCCAGGAATACAGGAGTCAATATTTTGCCGAGACAGACCCAGAGAGCCAGAGAAGGGCCAGAGGGGGGCCAAGGGGCCCCCACACCATAGGGAGGCGCGGGCCCACCCCTGGCCGCGCCACCAGGTGGGGAGGGCACCCTGGGGCCCCTCCGAGGCCGCCCTTCCGCCTATATATTCTCCCAGATGCGAAAACCCTAAAGATATCGGTCTTCCTCCACGAAAAGTTACGTAGCCGCTGCCATCGCGAAGCCAAGTTCGGGGGAGAAGTCTCTGTTCCGGCACACCGCCGGGATGGGGAAGTGCCCCCGGAATCCATCTCCATCGACTCCATCGCCATCTTCATCGCCATTGCTGTCTCCCATGATGAGGAGGGAGTAGTTCTCCCTCGAGGCTGAGGGCTCTACCGGTATCTATGTGGTTCATCTCTCTCTCCCATGGTGTGATCTTTATGTGATCATGAGCTTTGTAATCTAGTTGAATATGTAGATGTTACTCTTGTCTATTATGCACTCTAGAGGTTACTTTAATATGAACTCCGGAGTCACTCTCCACGGTGTGATGGTGACAGTGTGCGCATCGTGTGTGATTCCTTTATGACGTTGTGGAGCTTGTTTACTCCGGCTTGAGGTGTGCTTTTGCAGCCCTACACAATGAATGGTGTTTGTTATCCAACAAGAGAGTGTTTGAGAGTAGCATTTATTTATTCAATTATGTGATCATTGTTGAGAGTGTCAACTAGTGAAAGTATGATCCATAGGCCTTGAAACACCGTTTCCAACAAATTCTGCTACATGTTCGCTTGCTGCCATTTTTATTTCAGATTGCAATTACTACTTATAATCATCCATATTACTTGTATTTCGCTATCTCTTCGCCGAACTAGTGCACCTATACATCTGACAAGTGTATTAGGTGTGTTGGGGACACAAGATACTTCTTGTATCTTAATTGCAGGGTTGCTTGAGAGGGATATCTTTGACCTCTACCTCCCCGAGTTCGATAAACCTTGGGTGATTCACTTAAGGGAAACTTGCTGCTGTTCTACAAACCTCTGCTCTTGGAGGCCCAACACTGTCTACAGGAATAGAAGCGTGTGTAGACATCACACGGTCGCGAACTCTGCGCCGTGGGTCGCCACCGTCCGAGCGGGCACGCTGGACCGCGACTTCCCGGCGTACGTCACGCTCCCAACCAGGGCGCGTCTGGCCGGCGTGTCCCTCTATGCCGGTCCCGCCCAGTCCGCCCACCCCGTCATGCTCCCTCTTGTTTACGGTGGCGGTCGCGACAATGCGAGCAAGCTCTGTCTCTCGGGCATGCTGGACCCGGCCTCCATGCGCGGCAAGATTGTGCTTTGCGACCGCAGCGTCAACGCGTGTGTGCAGAAGGGCGCTGTCGTCAAGGCCGCTGGCCAACACAGGTTCATGTGGCTCATGTTTGACCTCACGGCGATGTTCGTATTTGGCGAAGACCCCAGCTGCCTCGCCGCCGACTTCCCGCGAGCCCCCTTCGTCGCGACCATGGATGATGCCGAGGAGGTGTTGTTCCTCCGGCATGTGACGCCCATCGCGTGGATAAGGATCCATACCTGCCTAAACATAGGCGACCACAAGAAGATGAACTAGGCTCGGCAGGTGCTCGACGCGTCTATCCCAAGCTCGTCTCGCTCCGGCGGCAGCGGCGTAGAGACATGAGAGAGAAGCAGAGACCGGACCATGTGCGCGGCTCAGCCAGGTTCTACTTTGCCAACGCACTCAGTCCACGTGGGCAATACCACTCACCTAAACAGCTAATGCAATCACAAACCACTTGGAGGGGGTAAATTAACTCAGTAATGTAAACTTGAGGGGGTTATTGTGTCCTAGGTAAAACCTGAGGGGGTTCTTCATTCCAAACGTCGAACTTGAGGGGGTTCTTCAGTGAGGAACTGTACCAAAAGGAAAGCGGCTTAAAAAATATTTAGGTCAGTCCAAAGTACCCACTTGAATGGATCTTTTCTCAAGGCTGTATTTGTCGCTATAGCTGCAGCAGTGCTCTTTCATCTTTCTATTGTCTAAGAATTTTATGAAGCAAGTTAATTTAAAAATTATACTATGTTTCTTAAATCAGTACAGATACAGTGTACATAATGTTGCTTATTGATTTTTTAAGTGTTAGTGAATTGATTTTTTACAAGGAGGAGCTTGTCCTCATGCAATTGAGTTACTGATGTACGACTTCGACCGAGAATCTCGATGTACACTAGTCCAAGAACAAGTATTTCGGGTTCACTAAAAGGTTCTTTCAACCCTACTGTTGTGTTCATATTAGTACTAACTCTACCTGTGTGCGCGAAGGGCGGTGCGGGTGTTCCCAGGGGCGGCGGAGGCTCGTCTTCGGCCAGGCAGTGACGACGCAACGCGCCCAGGGTGCTGCGAGATGGAGGCGACGACGGTGTAGTGGCCGCTGAGCCTGTTCGTGAAGGAGATATGCCCTAGAGGCAATAATAAAGTGGTTATTATTTATATCTTTATGTTTATGATAAATGTTTATATATCATGCTAGAATTGTATTAACCGAAACATTAGTACATGTGTGATATGTAGACAAACAAGAAGTCCCTAGTATGCCTCTTAAACTAGCTTGTTGATTAATGGATGATTAGTTTCATAATCATGAACATTGGATGTTATTAATAACAAGGTTATATCATTGTGTGAATGATATAATGGACACACCCAATTAAGCGTAGCATAAGATCTCGTCATTAAGTTATTTGCTATAAGCTTTCGATACATAGTTACCTAGTCCTTATGACCATGAGATCGTGTAAATCACTTATACCGGAAAGGTACTTTGATTACACCAAACACCACTGCGTAAATGGGTGGCTATAAAGGTGGGATTAAGTATCCGGAAAGTATGAGTTGAGGCATATGGATCAACAGTGGGATTTGTCCATCCCAATGACGGATAGATATACTGGGGGCCCTCTCGGTGGAATGTCGTCTAATGTCTTGCAAGCATATGAATGAGTTCATAAGAGACCACATACCACGGTACGAGTAAAGAGTACTTGTCAGGAGACGAGGTTGAACAAGGTATAGAGTAATACCGAAGATCAAACCTCGGACAAGTAAAATATCGCGAGACAAAGGGAATTGGTAATATATGTGAATGGTTCATTCGATCACTAAAGTCATCGTTGAATATGTGGGAGCCATTATGGATCTCCAGATCCCGCTATTGGTTATTGGTCGGAGTGAGTACTCAACCATGTCCGCATAGTTCTCGAACCGTAGGGTGACACACTTAAAGTTGGATGTTGAAATGGTAGCACTTGAATATGGAATGGAGTTCGAATATTTGTTCGGAGTCCGGATGAGATCCCGGACATCACGAGGAGTTCCGAATGGTCCGGAGAATAAGATTCATATATAGGATGTCATTTTATGTGAATAAAATGTCGCGGAAGGTTCTATGGAAGGTTCTAGAAGGTTCTAGAAAAGTCCGGAAGAAACCACCAAGGAAGGTGGAGTCCACATGGGACTCCACCTCCATGGCCGACCAACCCTAGTGGGGAGGAGTCCCAAGTGGACTCCCCCAGGGAGCCGGCCACCCCCCACATGGGAGGTGGAAATCCCACCCTTTGGGTGGGAGTCCTAGTTGGGCTAGGTTTCCCCTCTTATGGAAGGTTTTGGTTTCGGGTCTTATTCGAAGACTTGGACACCAACACTTGGGATCCACCTATATAATGAGGGGCCAAGGGAGGGGCCGGCCACCCCAAGACCACAAGCTGGCCGCCCCCCATAGAGTGGCCGGCCACCCCTCCCAAACCCTAGCCGCCCCTTCTCCTCCATATAGTCCGCGAAGTTTAGCGAAGCTCCGTCGGACTTCTTCACCGCCACCGACACCACGCCGTCGTGCTTCGTCGGATTCAAGAGGAGCTACTACTTCCGCCGCCCGCTGGAACGGGGAGGTGGACGTCGTCTTCATCAACAACCGAACGTGTGACCGACTACGGAGGTGCTGCCCGTTCGTGGCGCCGGAACCGATCGTGATCAAGATCTTCTACGCGCTTTTGCAAGCGGCAAGTGAACGTCTACCGCAGCAACAAGAGCCTCATCTTGTAGGCTTTGGAATCTCTTCAAGGGTGAGACTCGATACCCCCTCGTTGCTACCGTCTTCTAGATTGCATCTTGGCTTGGATTGCGTGTTCGCGGTAGGAAAATTTTTGTTTTCTATGCAACGTTATCCATAGTTCGGCCCATATCTAGGCCCTTTGGGCCACATCTGGGTTGGTGGCGAGCGGGACTACCCTGTATACCGCGTGTTTTGCAGGCGACGATGAAGGTGTTTGTGTTGTGATTTGCGGCGACGGGGCCGGTCTGTTGCAGCGTGGCGGCGGGATTTACGGGTCCCATCTGGGTATGGCACGACTCTCTTGGACTAGTGTGCCTCCATGGGGGCTTTGCGGGGCCTGCTAGGCCCGGTCGACCCAACTAGGAATGGTGTGACTACGGATGTGTCCGTTCAACTACCACCTTTGGCGGTGGAGGTAGTTTCCTCCCGCGCGGCCACGATACTGTTGCCACGATTCAAGCTATACTTTTCTCAAAGGCCTCATGGTGGTAATCGCGGTGAGACGATGATGGAGGCTTCATGACCGCCCTCACGAGTCGAGTTTGGTGGTGTCGAGACCGAGTCCTCACGGGGCTCCGGTGCAACGGATCGCCCGGGGTTGTCGATAGGGTTTTTCGGGAGAAATCCTTATCATTGTCAGCTCGCCCGACACCAACACGGTGTGGCCCGCGGGTGGTAGTTGACGATCCAGTGATGGCATCGTGGTGGAACTTCTATGGAAGGAGCAACGGTTGCGGGTCACCTTTGTTTAGTTGATCGGTCTGTGCCTTCATTTTGTGTTTGAGCGTACGTTTGTTGCTGCCCAGTATTTTCTTTTGCTGCGAAACTTATTGTTGTATCGTGCTGTTGGATGTCAAATCAAATACGGAGTACTAAAAAAAAACAAGTTCGGCATAACGGACTCGAGGCAGATTTGGAAGCCTGGAATAACGGAACGAGCCCAGTTATGCAGAGTCCGGTCCGAGTCCGACCGGCCAGAAGGGCTCCGAAGCCGACCCAGGCAAGGACTTGACTCGTGCGCCCGCACCGCACGTCAGACGGCACCACCACCACGCGTTCTCCCTACGCGTACCACGGCCTAATATATTCTTATCGCGCCCGCCTCTCCGCACAAAAATCTCCCAAATTCCCCACCACCTCGCAAACCTAATCACCCTTTCTCCACCAAATCCCAATCGCGACCACCTCCTCGTCAAGCACCTCCAGATCTACCCCGCCCCAGCAGCCATGGCGGAGACCCTCGACATGACCCTCGACGACATCATCAAGAACAACAAGAAGGGCAACCCCTCGTCCGGAGGCGCTGGCAGCCGCCGCCGCGGCTCCGCCTCTGGCGGCAGCGGCGCGGCCGCGGCCGCGGCCGGGGGCGTCGGCCCCAACAGGCGCGCCTTCAAGAGGTCGGGGAACAGGGCGGCGCCCTACCAGCCGCCGAAGGTACGAACCAATCGCACGGACTAGGGTTTGCGTCGTCGTCGTCTCCTTCTTCTTCGTCGGCGAAGGATGGCCTTCCGTTTTCGCCGGGGCGGCGGCGGGAGAGGATGATCCGGTGGTTTTCTCACTCTGGTGTGAACGCGATCCAGGCTCCGGAGTCGGCGTGGCAGCACGACAAGTTCGCGGACGTCGGGGCGAGAGGCGGCGCCGGCGGGAGGGTCTCGGCTATCGAGACCGGAACCAAGCTCTTCATCACCAATTTGGACTTCGGCGTCTCGAGCGAGGACATCAAGGTATACACGCTACCGGATCTGCACTTCGGTTGGTTGTTTCTATGTAATTGGCCTCATAGAATCTCGTATAGTTGCTTGGGCATGGTACTAGTTAGGCTGTTTTCTAGATCTGGCACGAGATCTAGTATAAATCATTAATACTTGTGATTTGGTCGTTCTGCTAGCCTCAGTCTGTTGTATTAATCGTCGTTACTATTTTTGTTTGCGTGTTTTTTTGTATGACTTGCTTTAGCTTTCAATTGTAGTCAACCGGTAATAGTTATTCGGGAAGGTGCGACTTATTTGAATGTCTGTCTGCATAGTTTTAGAGCAGAAATCTATGTCTCAGTATTTCTGTTCTCTCTGCACTGCCATAGCCTTGTTTTGATCTGTGTGATACTGATGTTGTAAGACGTCTTCTATAATATATTGTACCATTTGCTTCATAAGTTTATGGTGATTCTCGTTAGGTTGAACTTGTCTCTTGTATGGGCCTTCAGTTTGTAGTGTACTCTCGTATGCTAGATATGCTTATCTTCTATAAAACGCACTTGCATTTTCTTGTCTATAGGAAGTATCCATCAAATTTCATGTTATTTAAAACTTAGTCAAACTGTAGTGTCATAGCTTGCTTACAATGGTCAAGCACAACACTTCCTGAGTTATGTGTTCTGTCAATGGTGTAGGAGCTTTTCTCTGAGCTGGGTGATCTTAAGCGATGCTCCATTCATTATGACAGAAGTGGGAGGTCTAAGGTACATATGCAGTGTTATGATTTTGTTTGTTCCATGCGTTTGTTTTGTCTGATGCCTGACATTCCTCTTTTTGTTGTTGCAGGGAACAGCTGAGGTTATATTTGCCAGGCGTGGAGATGCTAATGCAGCGTTGAAGAAATATAACAACGTGCAACTTGATGGAAAGCCTATGAAGATAGAGATACTTGGGACCAACACTCCTACAGCTCCAGCTGCACTTCCAGCCAATAACGGAAACTATGCTAGGAATGTTTCTAGGAGGTATGCTCGGTTGGGCCCAGCTCTTTTTTGTGAATTCAATCCGTAGCAAATTGAAAATCTGCATTTGTATGTTTGCTTGAATTGCGCATAAAATGCTGAGCATATTTGATGTTAAATGTTAGGGATGGTGATAGAACAATTGTTTACTGTTATGTTATTTCTGTATTGCAGAAAAACAATTTCATGTGTTCCATCACACCATGCCCATAAATTATTGTCCAGTAGTTTGACATCAAATGTAATGCCCAATACTGTTGGCTCTTATGGTGATTTTCATGTTGCAACTGCCAAGAGCATCATTTTTTAATTATAAGGGTATTTGCTGAAGCAGTATTTGAACTTCAGTTTTGGAAAATCTTCCATATCTGCCTACTTAGGTTATCTAGCAAAATAGCTTGATTTGGATCACTTTCTTGCATTATTGACATGCTAATATGGCCGCCTTTGTTACTCTGTCTATCAGTAATGTGAGGTATAGGTCTACAGTACTGTTGATTAGACATCATGTTCTGATTCACCTCATCTTAAGCAAGCAACTTGTCCACATTGCTTTTCAAAGTTATCTTTTGAGGGATTTTTATCCTGTGTTAATATTAATATGTTTCCTGCCTTACCCTACTCCACTTCAATTCTTACAGCGCACCAAGGAGTGCCCCAGCTGGTTTGCCACAGAGTAGACCCCGTGCAAGGGGTGGAAGGGGTCGTCGTGGTGGCGGTGCTGGCGGCAGTGGATCTGGCGGTCGTCGTGGGAAAGAGCGTAATCAGCCAAGGTCTGCTGAAGAACTTGATGCTGACTTGGACAACTATCATGCAAGTGCGTCACCGATGCAGACCTAATTTGGTATCTTCACAATGTTGATATTTCAACATAAAATTTGAAGGGGGTGCTGCTTTGTTCCCGCTTTTTGTGCTTCTATGTTCGAGGGACAACAAAACCTTTTGCTTGTCAGGCTCTGCACTTACTGAATTGTATGGGTTTCATGTGTCTACATAGAACTATAGTTAAGTGGATGCTGGTCAACACTACTGTTATGAACATTACTTGGTTGCCTTTAGTTTCTGTGCATTTCTCTGCGGAGCGCAAGGACTAAGGACCATCTGAGTTGCTCCTCAATGTGAAAGTTATTGAAGATGTACGAGGCGCTCAACTTCCTTTGCCAAACCCTTTGTATCATGGCCGAAATTCAGATGTGCCATTGGTTATCAAGTTATGCCTTTATTTGGGGTGTCATTAATCCATTGTTTGCCAGACACAGAAGGTTTTAAGTTTCAGCCATCTTTAGTAAGAGGTATGCATATTTCCTGTTTGTTTACATTTCTTTAGTTAATTTGGCTTCTTCTGTATTGATATGCATTATTCATGGATTTTAATGATCACTCTCTCAAATTGCAGGTGGCTGCTACCTTTTATTTATATTCTTCTATTCTTCTTTAGAAGTGAGTCTTACCTGCGTGATCCTTCCGTCTTCAGCCTACTGCTTGAAGAAGCATCAAGGTTCAAATCTTGCCTTGCAATCAGCTTTTACAGTTAGAGATGTCTATCGGTTTGATGGTAGACATGTAGAGGTGCAAATCTTCCATTGCAATCAGCTTTTACGGTTAGAGATGTCTATCAGTTTGATGGTAGATTTTGCCATCCTTTGGGACTGGTTTGTTGGCCCTTGTTAGCAGCTGCATTATTTGTATGCATGTGGGTGGGCCTCTCTTTGAAATTCAACTACATCAACGTCAACTAATCTGGCTGATCTACTCAACTATGCTGGGAAGGTCCATACAAGGGGGCCTTGTGCTTATGCACTCCAAAACTGAAAGGCCAGCCTTGTATCCATATTCTTCCATGGGAATCTGAAGCGTATGATGAGTAGCTTGAACCTGACAGATGAGTTGATGGGTTGAGCTTGCGAATATTGCAACGTTTTTGGGACAAGGGTCAGCTGCTGGGTTAAAATTACATAGTTTTGATGGCATAATTTTCCGTAGGAATATTGCTTTGTTTCTGTTAGTTCGCTCCTGTTATTTTTTTGTCAGGCGTGCTTTCTATGCTGTACTATGATTGTTTGCACCTTTGCATAGTGCTCTGTTTAAAAAACAGTGCATATTTGCAAAAACAGAGAAAAGCAGTATTATCCATCAATTGTGGGTCGTAATTGTCTGCAACTTGCATTGTATATATTAGCATTTTGTTTGTTTCAAAAAAACTCAAAAAGTCATGACATAAACTGTTTTCTAGTCAGTTGTAGTTGTCTGGCTGCTGTCTAGGATTTGGTCATGCAAGGGGAAAACTATTGATCAACCAACTGACGTCTGCAGCATTCTGGAACCCCAGCTTCACGGAGCTGTGTTTTTCAGAATTTTTTGTAGTGACATTTAATAGCGTTCTCTACGAAACTGGCTTGCTCTGGCCCGAACTTCATTTCGAGTTTCTGGTAAGAAGAACATGGAACAACTGACGCTACCAATTTGCACGACACGACAGCCTTCCATGTCATGTTACACAAATAACACAAGGAAATGGTACACCTCGGTAGCTTGAGTATTTCTCCGTTTGGAACTTTTAGGATTTAATTAGTTCAATAATTAAAGGGATAATCCTCCCTATGTAATATCCTGTGCGGTTGCTTCGGCAACCGTCACGGTGCTCCCACGAGTAGAAACCGTCCCCGACGGTTGATCCCGAAACGCCTCCTCCTCGATATGTCGGTTTATAAAGGCGACGTTTCACCTTGTATAAATAGTTGTTCATCAATGGAATAAACATAGTTGATTCATTCATTGTCTCTCTCTCGCTCGATTCTCTCCCGATTACTCACAACACGTTATCAGCACGCTCTACATCTGAGCGATTCGAGATCGAGAAGAACAGGAGGAGAAGAACAGGGGAAAAGGTGAGAATCGGAACCATGCCTCGAGTTCCGATGTACCTGCTTCTTCGCCTCCTTCGAGTTCCGATGTACCTGCTTCTTCGCCTCCTTCGCGCCGACGGCCGTGGTCGTCGCTTCGTCGCTCGCCACCGCCGCCATGGTGTGGGAGGAATCCGGCGCTTCCAGCGCCATGTGCGCGACGACCTCCGCCGCTTCCGGCGTGGAGGTTGGAACCGCCGGGACTTCCGTCGCCATCACCGGAACGGGCTCTCGAACCGGCCCGGTGCGGCCCGCCGGCGCCTCTCCGGCCCGTCGTGCCCGACCGGCTTCTCGCCGGTCCGGCCGCACCAAGCCTTGACGCCGACGAGAACATCGACCCGGCGCTAGTCTGCTCCGCCGCCGCCGTTCGGTGCCCGGTGCATGGCCGGGTAGTATGCCCCCTGCACCAGTACGACTTCGCCATCCACGACGCACCGCTGCAGCCTCCGACCCGAGCGGTTGTTGAAGCAGAAGCCGGCGCGCCGCTCCCGAGGTCGCTGACGGTGGCACGCGCATCGGACGCGCCCCCTCGTGCAGGTTCGCGACGGCGACGCGCTCGCCTTCGTCTCCGCACCAACCGGGGCCTCCGTCTTCACCTTCGGCTCCGGCGTGAACGGCTCCTCCAACCACGCAGGTTGTCGATGTCGACGCCGTCGCGCCGCGCCTGCCGTCCCCGACGCCGGCCACCCCTCCGCCTTCACCGCCCACTGGGGCTCGTCGCCGTCTCAGGGCCCTTGGCGCCCCGGCGGCGAGCTCGCCGTCGAGCCGCCGCTACGGCACATGGAACCCTGCGGCGCTCGGGCTCACGAACGGCGTCGCAAATGGAGTCTCCAACGGCGTGGCTTCCAGCCACGGCCTCCTTGGTGGTTCCTCCTCCGAGGAAGACGACGGAGCGCCTGGTCCCTCTGCCCGTCGCCGGTGATTGCATACGCGGATGGCAGGCCTCGTGCTCTCCGCGTGGTTCAGTGTGTAGGAATTGGGGATCGAGAGCCTGGGACTTGTTCCTCTCTCTCCTTATCTCTTCGACTGACCACTGACCAACAGAGTGCATACGTGCCATGTGCATGCGGCACAACAGCAGACTTTCTGTCTATTTAACTAGGAACTTACTTTATTGCTTCGTCAGTACTAGTTCAATTTGGGCGATTTGCACAAAAATAACCCAAAAGTGAAAGAAAAGCACAGACTGACCCTCCGGCGAAACTATTTCACCCATCTAATCCTTTTGTGTGGCGCCCCACACATGCCAGTGTGGTGCCCCTCCTGCCGGCGCCACACACCCAGCCGACGTGGCGCCCTCGACGCTGAGTTGGTGCGCCCATCCGACGTGGCAGCATGTGTGGCGCCCCTCCCATCGGCGCCACACATGCCCTTACAATTGCCAGAAACATACTGTGAGACAATTCGTCTGGGATTTAGCCGTTCTGCGAGCCTCTACGTGTGGCGCCGATGCCACGGGCGCCACAGTAGCATGTGTGGCGCCGATGCCACGGGCGCCACACATCCACTTAAGTGTGGCGCCCGCGCCCGCGCCCGCCCCAGCCCGACCAGACCTCATCTTCTCTTCTTTCTTCTCTGCTCCCACGAAACCGCCGCCGCCGCCCGCCTCCCCTTCGCCCCCCCCCCCACCAAATCGACCAAGGAATCGTCAGATCTATCCGGCCAACTCCTTCCTCCTCCATTCCTCAAGGTATTCCCCTTCGATTACCTCCGATTCATCCACTAGTATTGGTGGATTTGGTAGATTTGGGTATGAACCCTAGACATGGAAATTTATGTTGGTGGATTTGGATATGAACCATTGATATGGAAATCAATGTTGGTGGAATCTACATTGTAGTATATGTGTTTGAACCAAAGATTTGTTGGAACCCTAGATATGAAATTTTACATGTATGTGTTGAAATCCTATGTATGTATGTGTTGAAATGTCTAATATTTGCCTAGCAAATGCATTCAAATTTGTTACATATGCCTAGCAAATGCCTATTCAAATTTGTTGCATTCAAATGTGTGTACGTATGGGTGATTCGAAAGTTAGATATATTGTCTTACATATGTATGTATGTGGTGAAAGGCAAAATTGGACCTTAGCAAATGCATTCTATTGTCTTACATATGTCTATTATGTGCCTAGGAATGGTATGTCTTACGAAATTCATATGTGTGATGTATTTGGATATGAACTCTCATGTATGTGTGATGTATAGGTGATTCGAAAGTTAGATATATTCTCATGTATGTGTTGCTCATTTTTGTTAGTGGAATGACTCATAACATGGTTGTGTAAACATGTAGGATGGTGTGGCTTCCGGATGAAGAGTACGACAGGGAGCACCGGGCTGTTCATATGATGGAGAGGGAACGGATCTTCACCCTTTGAAGATTCGTTACCATGGCACGATGGATATACCGTATGACGAGAGGTACACGGAGTTCATCCAGCCTACCGGTCTTATGCCGTTCATATCCCTTGTAAGCCGTGGGGGGCCGAACATGAACCCCTCTGCACTCACCGCCCTTGTCGACCTGTGGAGGCCGGAGACTCACACCTTCCACTTGAGGGCCGGCGAGATGGCCCCTACTCTCCAAGATGTTTCCATGATCCTTGGACTACCTATTCAGGGCGAGCCACTGTGTATGAACACAGCTTCTGATGGGTGGCACGGACAGATGGAGGACCTTATTGGCAGGGCTCCTCCGGCGCCGAGCAAATCCAAAGGAGAGAGTTCCCGCCGGCGCGTCTTTCTCTTGGATCAGGACTAACTTTGCACAATGCCCGGAAGGGGCCAACGAGGACACTCGGAGGACGTACGCCCGCGTGTACTTATGGTACATGATTTCGAGGACTCTCTTTCCTGACGATGGGGGAAGCCGGCCCATTGGTGTTGGCTGAAGGCGCTTACTGTGTTGGACAACCGGTGGAGTTGAGGAACAGCGGCACTTGCCTACCTCTACCGGCAGGTGATGACTTGTTCTATGTACTATTTTCCTATAGTAGTGTGCTAGACAAAGAAGTAACCAAATGTCTTATGTACGCAGTTGGACGAAGCTTGTCGTAGGACTGGGAGCGGCGGTATTGGTGGATGCTTGCTCCTACTTTCCGTATGGAGCTGGGACCGCATATCAGTTGGGCGGCCTAGGGTACTCAACGAGAGGCCATGGCCTCATCACCATGAGAACCCTGATCGGGAGCCAACTTGGGCATACCTTTGGGACAATGTCTCGGAGATGACAAGCGATCCAATGGTCATGTACGAGGCGAGTACATCGCGGAGTTGGACACTCTTACCGCCGAGCGAGTAACCGATCACTCTCTTGCAATCCTAGTTTTCATTGATTCTACCGGCATGTTCTAAATTCTGAAATATTTGTATGGTGCGGGTGGAATGGGAGCCATATGGTACCTACTACCGTATTGGCGCGGGGATGGCTGACCTCAACCGCAAGTGCACGGAGGAGGCGCCGTTCGGCGGATGCGCTGCCCACTCATATGCATGTGGCTTGTTGAACACCACCGGCCGCACTGAGTGATGAGACAGTTTGGGCTGTATCGGAGTGCCCACCTCGGTGGCAAGACACGGACAAGGCGCTTCATAGGTAAACTTCTGGAATCATGCGACGAAAGATTCCTCGATAGAAGACGTAGAATCTAACTTCTTGATTCTTGCAGGCTTGATAGGCAGCGGCGAGAGGAAGATCACAAATTGGCCAGTCCACCATAGCGGCCACATCGCAGCGTTCCAACACTGTTTGGAAGCGACACGGACTGCTGGCCCTCTGGAGATTGTGCCTCACGGCTTGGCCGCTTTCAACAACTACCTCCAATGATTCCATGAAAACACGCGTATCGAGTTAGTGAAGCGCGCGTATGCTGACTACATCTTGGACGACCCCATCGAGTTCGATGAGGTTGCGCAAAGCCAGCACGACACCTATGCTCGCAGAGGGAGATCGACTTCTATTGCTTCCGAGCTGAACTTCGTGGTAATGGATTCTCTCACTAAATAGTACATCATCTAGATTGCCATGTGCTCGCTTAAATTGTGTATGCTATGTTTGTTACAGCGGTCGGAGATCCAAAAAACAGCTGACGAGTGCGAGATTATATGGGACCAGAGCGGGAGAGAAGAAAAGCCTGTCGGACCGTTGCGGCATTTCATTAAGGTATGATCACCAACTTTGAATGTACGCTATTATGTTCTGGTGGCTTTGTAACCGTGAGTTTCATGACGCAGAACACTGCACGAAAGATGCGGCGGTTAGCGAACTTGCTAGGTTGCCGCGAAGGCGAAATCCCTACGTCCTCCTCTTCTGAAGAACCGCAGGTATGGAC
This sequence comes from Lolium rigidum, assembly GCF_022539505.1. Classification (NCBI taxonomy): domain Eukaryota; kingdom Viridiplantae; phylum Streptophyta; class Magnoliopsida; order Poales; family Poaceae; genus Lolium; species Lolium rigidum. Next base: position 106,372,170 of record NC_061510.1, read on the forward strand.
TATTTTGTTGCTGTCAAACATGTTCTTACTAATTTCAACTTTTGTAATCTCATGTGTTCATGTTTGTGAAGATTCCTCCTGATGACGACTTGATTCTGAGTCAAAGCATACCTCCAAAGCATACCTCCAAGCAAGCCCCACGGTCAGCTTACCAGTTGAAGCCAAGGGGCAATGCTCCAAAACGGTACACTCCGGAAGATTATGTCAACCGAGGAAAGAAGGTTGTCATTGAGGAGGATTAGAGGCCGGTGCGGAGATCATCTTTGTCGAGGATGAGGAACGACGAGCCGTTCTCTTCAGAGGAGGAGGAGCAGGAGGAGCAGCAGGAGCAGCATCAACAAGAGCCACGGCAGCGGACGAAGAGGATGGCCGTCCGGAAGCAGCCAGTGAGGACGACACGTCGAGGACGACACTAGGATGTGCTCCGTGTTGTTGTGAACTATATCTTCATAAGTATCGAATTGTGAACCCTATGTCATTTCGAACAATGTTTGTAATGCTACTTGTTGTTTGAATTTACTTGCTACGATGTAGACTACATCTTCTGAGATTGCTACTTGTTGTGTATGTTCCGAGATTGGTACTTGCTCGTGTCCAATGAAAACTGTTGGAGTTTGGTAGGATTTTTCAGGTTTCTAACACAAGTCGGTGTGTGGCGCCCTTCACGGTGGCGCCACACCGCACCGTGTGGCGCCCACGGCATCGGCGCCACACATGCCAACCTATATCAACTATTGGGTCGAAAACATCCAGGGGCTCCGGACGATAAGTCCTTAACCGTTTTGGCGATGCTCTTTGTGTGGCGCCCGTGGCATCGGCGCCACACATGCTGCTGTGGCGCCCGTGGCATCGGCGCCACACGTAGAGGCTCGCAAAACGGCTAAGTCCCAGACGAATTGTCTCACAGTATGTTTTGAGCAATTGTAAGGGCATGTGTGGCGCCGATGGGAGGGGCGCCACACATGCTGCCACGTCGGATGGGCGCACCAGCTCAGCGTCGAGGGCGTCATGTCGGCTGGGTGTGTGGCGCCGGCAGGAGGGGCGCCACACTGGCATGTGTGGCGCCGATGTGTGGGGCGCCACACAAAAGGGTTAGATGGGTGAAATAGTTTCGCCGGAGGGTCAGTCTGTGCTTTTCTTTCACTTTTGGGTTATTTTTGTGCAAATCGCCTTCAATTTATTAGCAAACTAATCTGTTACTCCCTCCGTCCCAGTTCACAGGGCTTGTGCGTATCCCTAGGTTGCCTATTTGGTTCTAGCAGTAATTTATTCCTGTTTAGACCTGTTTAATTCAGTACATGTATCCAGTACTGTTTTCTGTTGAGTACAGTTGTATTCCAGATGTTGTTGTAATATATTTCCACGTTTGTCACGGTGTTGAGATTAATTACATCTATTGCAATTGAGATTTTAAATTTCTTGCAAAATAAGAAATCAATTCAGTGAGGTTCCATATCTCAGTGTCATTGGAGCGCTTATGTATCTTGCAAATTGTACGAGACCTGACCTTGCATTTGCAGTGAATCTACTTGCTAGACACAGCGCAGCCCCTACCAAACGTCATTGGTCGGGAGTAAAGAATGTCTTTATATATCTCCAAGGCACAAAGGATCTTGGCCTATTCTTTCAGTTTCAGAGAAATCTGGACACCAATATAATTGGATACACAGATGCTGGCTATTTATCTGATCCCCATAATGCCAGATCACAAACCGCCTTTGTGTTCCTACATGGTGGAACTGCAATATCATAGAAGTCTTCGAAACAGACTCTAGTTGCAACATCCACCAATCATTGTGAAATAATCGCATTATATGAGGCATCACGCGAATGTGTGTGGCTTCGCAGGATGATAAACCACATACAACAATCATGTGGAATTGGTTCTATCGAATCACCTACCATTATCTACGAAGATAATGCAGCTTGTGTTGCACAGATGCAAACAAGATACGCCAAGAGCAATATCACTAAGCATATTGCCCCTAAGTTGTTTTATCCCCATGAACTCCAAAAGGGTGGGGAAATAAACATCTTGCAAGTCAAATCATGCGATAACCTCGCTGATCTATTCACAAAGTCTCTACCAACTTCAACGTTCCAGAAATATATTCATGGAATTGGTATGCGACGACTTCAGGATTTGCAAGAGTCAGGGGGAGTATCTTCCTGAACTATTCCTGTTCAAAGCGTCATATTACACTCTTTTTCCTTTATGAGTTTACTTTCCAGGTTCTCATTAAGGTTTTTAATGAGGTAATATCAACACAAGATTATATGTCATACTTTCTTTTTTCCCCACCGGGGTTTTTAGGGAAGTATACACGACATATTTATTGCCCTCTAAATTCTATGGATATACTTCATGTTGAGTTAATGGAGGCAATAATCATTATATGTTGGATCATTTTCTCCTTATTTTCCCACAGGGTTTGAAGGAGTTTTACCAGCATATCCTACACTACTTCTCACATTTTTCCCACAGGGTTTTTGGAGAAGATTATTCCAAGGATGTTCAATCGCAAGTACAAGGAAGGATTAGGGGGAGTGTTAGGATTTAATTAGTTCAATAATTAAAGGGATAATCCTCCCTATGTAATATCCTGTGCGGTTGCTTCGGCAACCGTCACGGTGCTCCCACGAGTAGAAACCGTCCCCGACGGTTGATCCCGAAACGCCTCCTCCTCGATATGTCGGTTTGTAAAGGCGACGTTTCACCTTGTATAAATAGTTGTTCATCAATGGAATAAACACAGTTGATTCATTCATTGTCTCTCTCTCGCTCGATTCTCTCCCGATTACTCACAACAGGAACAAGTGTTAAACTGGCTATCTGTTTGGTTGCTCGTGAAGGGATTTTATTTAAGCTCACTGAGGGGTTGTTTGGTTACTATGTTTTTAGAGAACTAGTTTAACGAAAACGGATTTCACCCTGAGTTTAAGGAAAACACAGTTTGGATAGTCTAACTAATCTATGGATTAGAAAAACTACTTTTCTGTAGATCTGCAATTCCGCGTTTTATAGTTGTTTTTACAAGAACTCTGTTCCCCGTGAACAGTATATGATCTTCGTTCTCAGAAGCGAGTCCAGACTAGAATCTCACGGGCTCACGGCTACGTTGGTGGCGGCCGCTACCGTTAAAGAACCGTGTTCACCACATGACGCTGCAGTAGCTCTGAGCCAATGGAGGAAGGAGAAGACAGCTGCTCAGCACAAGAACCCCATGAGAGCCTCGTTGATCCAATGATTCATGTGTTCACCCATAGATCAAGAAGAATAAACGGAACGTAGAATGGGAAGAATGGTCCTAGTGTGGCGAGGCTGCAGAGCAAGGCATCTGCTAACAAGCATGTTGTGGCCAGTGGCCATGAAAGCAGCAGAGCGGGAAACGCCAACGCTAGTCAATTTGGATCGTATCTTCTCCAACGCCTCTTGGGATAGCTTCTTCTCTCCCTGCTCGGTCCAGGCTCTCTCCAGTCTCCACTTCCCATTCTGACCAATGCCCGTTGCTCCTTGCTTCCATATGCACGCCTCCGCGTAAGGCTCGGTTCTGGTTCAAAAACTTCTGGCCTCGCCATGAAGGTTTCGACGATATGGTGACCACAGCCTAGCATGCGCATGTGGCCTCTCGCAATCCTTTGTTGCGACTCCGTATCAAGCTTGGTCGCACTAGCCGAGCACTTCGCCGCTGGAGCAAGGAGCTATTCAGCGACACATGCGTTCAGCTGCACCTCGCCACCGAGATAGTGTTAATAACTGGACGAGGCCCAGGACTAGCGCCCTCTCACGTCATCTAATTCCACATCAGAAAGGCTCTCAAGGTGAGGATCCCCGGCCTTGCGGATGTCGACAGAGCACGCCGACGGCAACATTCCAGGCAGGTTTGGCTCAAGGAAGGCGACGCCAATACCACATTCTTGCACGTCAAAATAAACGCGCACCGTCGAAGAAACTTCGTCCACCAATTCTCTTCAGCCGGTGGCATTCATGTCACCCATGATGACAAGGCGCAGGCCCTCCATGAGCACTTTGCTGACGCGCTCGACACCACTGTCACAAGGCAATGCTCTATCTTGTGGCAAGGCCTCGGCATGCCTTCCCTACCTGCGGCTGGCATTGACAACCCGTTCTCCTTGGGTGAGATTTGGGAAGCTGTCAAGGCCTCTCCAGCGGAGAAGGCACCTGGCCCCGACGGCTTTACGGGCACCTTCTACCGAAAGTGTTGGGCGACGATCAAGTGGGATATTTTGGCAGCGTTCAACCACTTGTTCCGGCTGGCCGGCGGCAACTTCGCAGCACTGAATTCGGCCTTCATTTGCCTTCTGCCCAAAAAAGACCAGACGCTCTCCGTCAATGACTTCGGTCCGATTAGTTTCATCCACTCCTTCGCCAAGCTCTTTTCCAAGGTGTTGGCACGGAGGATCACCCCACTAATGGTGGCCTGATATGCATCCACGACAACTACCTCTTCGTCAGTAACCTCGCACGTGCGCTTCACCGCAAGAAGAAACCCTCCCTTTTCCTCAAGTTGGATTTTTCCAAGGCCTACGATTCCGTCTCTTGGGAATATCTGCCTGAGCTGATGCAACATCTCGGTTTCCCTACGAGATGGAGGGACTGGATTTCCTTGCTCTTGTCTACGGCGTCGTCTTCAGTTATCCTCAATGGCTCTGAAGGCTTGTCGTTCGGCCATTGCCACGGCCTGCGGCAGGGTGACCCCTTGTCACCGCTTTTGTTCATTCTAGCCGTTGATCCTCTACATCGGATTCTGCAGCGAGCGACCGAGCTTGGCGGCCTCTCCCCTCTCCCGCCACGTGAGGCCTCACTCAGAGCTAGTTTCTACACCGACGATGCAATAGTTTTGTTGAACCCTGTGAGAGACGAGCTCCAGCTGCTGCTGCACATTCTTCATGCGTTTGGTGAAGCCACAGGGCTAAAAATCAACATCACCATGTGCTCCATCACACCCATCAGGCGTGAGCAGCTCGACCTCGACGACATTCTTGCCCCTTCAATGGCGATCCCGCCCAATTCCCAATAAAATATTTGGGGCTTCCCCTCTTCCTGGGAAAGTTGTCGTTCGCCCATCTGCAGCTCATCCTGGGAAAGCTAGCAGGCTGGAGCGGCAAATGGATCAACGCTGGAGGATGCTACGCCCTGTCCGTGTCCGTGCTCAGCGCCTTGCCAATCTTTGCGCTAATTGCTCTAAAGCTTCCAAAAAGATTTTTCACTGCCTTCAACAAAATTCGCCGGCCTTTCACCTAGGGAGCAGAGGAGAACAACCCGGCCGGAGGCAAATGCAAGATTTCTTGGTCCAAGGTCTGTTCACCACTGGAGCATGGTGGCTTGGGTCCGCCAAACCTCACGCTCTTCGGTCGTGCCCTTCGGCTGCGTTGGCTCTGGTTCAAGTGGACTGAACCCAACCCCCCTGGGTGGGGATGGCGACGCCCTACAACTGCTTGGATCTAGACATCTTCGCGGTTGCCACGTGGGTGCGCATCGGGGACGGCATCAAGGCCACGTTCTGGGAATCTACCTGGCTCGGCGACGCCCCCCTCCACCACTCCTTCCCTCTTTTGTATGCTCACTCTCGGCGCAAATGGCGCTCGGTTGCCCAAGCCCTTCAGGACAACAAATGGGTGGCCGATCTCCGGACACCAATCCTCCAGGAATTCCTGCAAGCTTGGAGAATGATCGCTCTAGCTGCCATTGAGCTACAGCCCGGATCGCCCGGTTCCATCACCTGGATCCTCACGTCGGACGACCAATATTTAGCGAAGTCGGCGTACAAGCTTGGGCCGTGTGCGTTCTTCGCTCAGCTCAGGCACAATGTTTGGAGAACTTGGGCTCCTCCGAAGCACAAATTCTTCGCGTGGCTTCTCTTTCAGGTCTGCCTTTGGTGCGCCGACCGTCTTCAGCGTCGTGAGTGGCCCATCGACTACTTCTGCCCTTTGTGCATGCGCAGCCTCGAGACTTCTCTTCTCAGCACTTGATCGTTGAGTGCCCCTGCTCCCGCCAGCTCTGGGGCAAGTTGGCGGCCTGGCCTAGCTGCGACAGCGGCAACCTCACGGTGCAGAGTGGAATCTGCACAATTTCGAATTTCAGGCACAGATGGCTGAAAGCCACGAAGCCGGAACACAGGAAGGGCGTCAGCTCTCTCTTCATCCTTGCATGCTGGAACATATGGCGCAAGCGCAACCACAGGGTTTTCTGATAAGCAGAACTCCTCCCAGCAGATGTTCTCATTTATCAAGGACGAGGCGCAGGAATGGGCGTTCGCAGGGGCCAAGGCACTGCATAAGCTGTTATGGGAACCAACTTGAGCTAGCCGTTTTCCTTTGCCGCTTGGCTTTTTTCTTATTCCTCTTTGATTATTCCTGGCCTTAGGGCAACCCTGTAAATCATTGCTATCTGCTAATATATGGAGCCAGTTTAAGCTGGACCTTTCGAAAAAAAAGCAGCAGAAGGGCCAACCGCAGCTGGTTGGACACCGAGAGCAGGTTCGCCATGGGGGCTTTCCATTGGCCGGGTCGCCAGTGCCTAGACCAGGTAAAGCAGTTTTCAACCAAACAGGTATACTGTAATCCCGTTTTAACAAAACAACAACGTAAAGCCAGTTTTCCTAAAATTTCTCCTAAAATCCGGTTTACTAAAACTCGAGCCAAAAACTTTTATCCAAACAACCACTGAGGGTATTTGGTTGCCAGTTTGAAATCTATGGAGCAGCCCAAAACCACGAGCCCGATGTTTGGTTGTCACCCCAAAACTGAGTCCACGAACCTCTTCTCTTGTGTAGTGAGGTTACTATTCATTGATGAATAACACACAAGGAAATGAATATTACAATTCAGACATGCTAACCACCACAAGATTCACACGATATGGTAGTTAAGATCAGGCGATCGACACGGCAAATGAAATGTTCAGACACGGTCCAGACACTAGCAAATATCAGACATAGCTTACATGACCATAGTTCATCGACACTACCAAGACAACTTCAAGCCTTTTCTTCTTCCATGACCTACCTGGTGGCATCTCCATGGTCCGGGGCATTTGGTCATGACCTCAGTCTGTGTAGTCGAAGGTGAACACTCTGTAGATGCACGAGGCTTCCTTGTGGAAGGTGAGGAAGTGGCCAACCCTCAGGTTATGGGCAATGACAAAGTCTGCTTACCCCTGATCGATTATGACCTTATTGCCCTCGAACTTGGTAGTCATCCTCTAGGTGCACGCAATGTTGGTGAGTACGGTGATCTTTTTAGGGATGGGTCATGGGTCCAAACCATTCCTCGAACTTCGTAGGGATTGGGAGCATGCACAAGGCCTGCTCAAAGCTGATCCGAATGAAGTGGTGCGGACCCACCTCATCGTGGAAGTGGCCATTAGACGGCCTTCCATGAGGCCTCTTGGTAGAACCCTTGCTGGAAACCTCCGTAGGTGCGTCTAGGTTGATCTTAGCCCGCGGAAGAAAGAAAAAAGCCTCACACACAGTGCACATACGTTGGTAGAGCTGGGGCTACTAAAACTAGAAAAATTGCACAAGAAATGTGTGTATGCAGATCATCTGGTTCCAGTGGCTACAACCTATGAGTACGAATTAATATCTGCCCACATCATAGACCCACAACAAGAAAGAATAAAGAACGCCTCATATATAGGTTGACACAGAAAGCAAAGGGATTATTCCCAAACCAAGTGTAGTGTAGAAGTAACGTGCTTGCACATAGGACTAGGTTTAAGGAGAATCCCTTGCCTTGCATTGCGCCACATTTTAATCATTGGCCAAAGAACAAAGAACAAAGAACGCCTCATACAATTAAGCAAACGTATAAAACTTCATAATATAAATCATAGTGAGCACCACAATTATTGCTATTCAACCTAGGACAATACACAAGGAGGAGTGTTTGTGCAATGTATAAGGTTGAATATTACAATTGTGGTGTTATTAGGTTGACATATTCAATCACTTGCCAAGAAGCACATGAAGCACAAATATGAACAGCTAGGAGAAGAAACTATCGAACAATGTGCCTCATGTTAATCATCTAGCAGCACGAACGATTATTTTTGACCAAGTGTTATGTGCATCCATGAGTAATTATACAATGCTCAAGGTCAGAATATATATTATGCCACCAATATGTGGCTATATTATAATCATTGGCTCATCACAATAGCTAAAGAATAGTTAGGGCCTCATAAAGTCATTGGACACATAAATCTTAGAGATGGGGTCAACAAACATAGTACATTGCTAACTATCACTATTAGCACAATGTACATGGTTCAATAACTCTATGCCAAGATTTGGGCCACATTTTAATCATCGGCCTGGAACACGAAATAAAAAATAGGCCTCATATATGAACACAAGATCCAGAGCGATGAGCAAAACAAGAGAAATGCACACTTTTCTATGCACATAACTCTAATTTCGGTTACACCATCTCATGGATACCTCCTAATATATGAATAACACAATGAATGAAACATATACCTCATAAGTGCTGCCTATGAATCAGGTACTATAGCAACAAAAGGTCTATGAGATAATTGAACATTCAACAATGCCATGCACAACCAATTTGGTAAGTTGATTGAGACCACTTGTTAAATGTGCATTACCCCATTAATCTACGCAGTGTCTTAGTTCTATTGATCGACATAATACTCAAAGTAAACAGATCCGACTCACAATCTGAAAGATCGAGATGTCGCCTAGAGGGGGGGGGGGTGAATAGGCAATTAAAAACTCTTACGGATTTTTTCTTGTAAGAATGCGGAATTAAACTATCGTTTAGTTTACAAGCACAAACCATAAATATGCTAAGCTCAACTAAGTGTAACAATAGCAACTAGAGCTAAGCAAGATAGGCACAAGATATATGTAGCACAAGTGATAGCAAGATATATGTACTTCAAGCACGATGACTATCACAAGGAAAGAGAGCTCGGGTATAGAAATAACCGAGGCACGCGGAGACAAGGATGTATTCCCGTGTTCCCTTCTTTTGCAAGAAGGTACGTCATGTTTGGAGGAGTGGAGGTCCCACGAAGGATTCCCCGCGCCACGAAGGCTCACCCTATTCTCCGAACCACACCCACGAAGGATAATGGCCCTTTCCTTATGGTTAGCTTTTTCTCCGCTCCGGAGATGGCAAGCTCCACAACCACTTCACAAGCTCCACGAAGGAGAAGCCCGGGCCCCTTCACAATCTTCCACGAAGAGATCACCGGGGCACCAACCAAGCCAACTAGGAGGTCTCCCTCCAAGAGTAACAATCTCACGGTCTCTCACTCGAACTAATCGTGGTGGAGAGCTCAACACTATGCAATAATGCAAAGCAAGAACACTAGAGGTGTTCAAGTCCTTCACACTCAAATCCCACCCAAGCAACAAATGCTAAGATAAGATTGGAGAGGAAGAACAATGGGGAAAGTAAACAAAAGACTCCAAGATCTAGATCCCAAGAGTTCCCCTCACTTAGAGGAGAAATGGATTGGTGGAAGTGTAGATCTAGATCTCCTCTCTTAGATCCCTCAAGAATGAGCAAGAATCATGGGGGGGAGACAAGAGAGAGAGCAAGTTCTTCAAATGCAACAATGGAGGAGAGAGAATAGAAAGAACTCCCTCAACTCAAGGTGGGAGAAGGCTATTTATAGTTAGGAGGAAGAAATAACCGTTGGGGAGAAAAAGACAAAGAGAATCGCAGAAAATCTGGCCAGAATAGTGCCCAGCCGGCGGCCCAGCCGGACAGGCCGGTCAACAGCCCGGCCGGATCGGACCGCAGGCCGGAAGTAGCGGGTGGGCCGCACGATGGGAGGGAAGGCCCAGCTGGGGCGGCAGATTGCGCGGGGGCGCTCAGGTGCGCGGGCCGACGGGGTGTCCGGATGGGCCGGGGGAGGCGCCGGGTGGGCCGGTCGGCGACCGGGCTCTAGGCCGGACCAGGTCGGGGGCGCCACAGTAAGACGCCCGGCCGGCGTCAGCGCCCGGGCCGGTTTCGGCCGGGTGGACCGGCGTGTGGGCCGGTCAGGCCGGTCGGCCGGCCAGCAGCCCCCCTTTTTTCTTTTTCTTTTCCTTTTCTTATTTTACTCTTTTCCCTTTTTATTTAATAACTAATGCTACCGAACTCCGATTGACATGAAACCAATTTTGTTGGAAAGATAACGACGAATAGAACCCCAACTCCGAATATGGAGACTCCTCACAGAACATTTTAGATGATTTTAGAGAGGGATTCTCCCACCGTCAAGAAACGGTGAAGACGTCCAAACTCGAAAACGCAATAGAAGATGCATGCGGATTCCGTTTTCGATGAACTTGTGCTTGTTGTAAAGCTAGAAACAAGCTCAAGAACCTCACATAGAGAAACACCAAGAAGCAATAAGGATATGCAAAGTATGCAAAGGATTGAGCTCCCTAAGACGATGTGATCAAGTTACCCAACCGAAAGCCCCTCTTAATAGTGCGGCTATCTATCCTATAATCCGGTCTCCTATCAACCACCTTGAGACCGGTAAAAGGAAAACCTATCAAGGTCATACCTTTGCCTTGCGCATCCCGCTTGATCTTGATGATAGCTCTTCACGCTCCACTCAAGCCGAATGCCTCACTTGATCATCGTCGCTTCGTGTAGACTCACAAATGCTCCCCCATACACCATGATGGGAAAGCTCTATTGATGCACATCTTCACATGTCCATTATCACCAAATGGACGGCAAGCTTCAAGCATGTGATTCACTTGAGATGCTCATCTTGAACTTGCCCGTCTCAACCTTGTATCTTCTCATACTCTATCATACTATCTTGAGATGTATATAAAGAATTCTTCACTTGGAATCAAGCTCTCAAGATCTTGATCATCCATTGCTTATCACATAAGATAGAGTATGGCTAATATTGAGTTCCACAAAAGAACTCCATCTTCATTTCTTCTTCTTGATCATATCACATATATCTTCAAATCGATGATCTTGATGCCAATACACAAGGTGTATCTTTATCTTCATGGCATCCATACTTGAATCCAACACATGGAATACAAGTAGTACCTATGGAATATTCCTTCATATAAACTCAATGAAAACATTAGTCCATAGGGGTTGTCATTAATTACCAAAACCACACATAGGGGCAATATACCCTTACACAATCGAACTACGAGGTCATGGTGAACCAAGAAAGCATTGCACAAATAAGTTGAAACACTAGGAAGAATAAGAATAGTATGCATGTCACAAATATAATCACACCCTCAATAGTAATTCGATGGAACCCTAACCCTAGTAGATTTGCTAGACATGTCATCTACCGTGAATCTATGTCGTGGATATGCTAACTAGGTATACCACGGCCGGGCCTTGATTCTGGTAAGACCGGGTGGCCCACGTATGGTGGTGAGGCATATGGCCCAATCGGGTGGCCCAGTTGCCGGAAAATAGCGAAGGTAGGATCCGCTCCGGAGACAAGCTACCATATCTAGCCCATGGTGAAGGTTGGTCAGATTCGTGACGTGCACGACAAGGAACACTTAGCATAGTTGTATCCATAGGATATGTACCCTTGTAACCCTAGACCCGGAGCCTTTATAAGCCGGATCCTGGGAGCCCTTGGGGCAAAACAACACAACTCATTGTAATCGCACACCTCTTGCCTTATAGTGAATTATAACATCACGTTGGATTTCTCCACCATTGCGAGACCTGAAGCTGGATATCTCGTGTGACCCCATCCCAGTGACTCCTCGCTCTATGGCTCCCTCTCTCTCTCCCATCCGCAAGGATCCACTCACCAGAGTACCGTCGAATACACAATGACAGTTGGCTCCCACCGTGAGGCGAGTGGCGTTTGGAGGCCGGATCCGGGTGGGATCCACCTTCGTAGGAATCGACAACACCGTCTCCGTTAAGCGCGTCCTCTACATCGGCAACATCCCCATCATCCCCAACTACGAGTGTTCGATTCCGGCTAAGGAGAACGCCGTCCACTGCTTCGTCATATCCTTTGGCGGAATTCACATCTTCATCGGCGAAACTAGTAGCTCCACTAGGTTTGCCGGATCAAACCCCACACAGACCGCCATTGAGATGGATACGTTCGCGAAAGATCGATTTGGGTAGGACCCACCTTGGGCTAGATCTGCCTCAGATCATAAAAACTCATGGCCCACACAACCACCCCTACGCATGCGGTGAACATGACGGTGAAAGACCAATGCAGATTCGCCTGAGTTTCCCGGGTGTTAGAGAAGCAAAGGTGTCACTTCGTCAACTAGACCGGATCTACGTCCGGATCTGCTCCCGAAGGGAACGCAGGATCCGACGAGCCTATTGTAGAGACAAATCTATTTTGGATGCTCTCAGCCCTAGACTCGACGACATTTTGCCAATGAATTCACAGGAGTATGAGGCAGCCATGAATGAGTACGACGAAGAAGTGGAGACCGTTGACCAACCCTGACCGCCCAACAGGTCTTCGCGACCATGACAGAGCTTGCTAGGGAAGGAACCGCCAACATGTCGCCCAACCCGGAAGTGGAGCAAGCAGAGGGCCAGGAAGATGAGATCATGGATGAAGCTAGACAGAACAACCCTCCACCACCACCGAACCAGTTTCCACCGCAAAAAGATGTGTTCCCACCATGAACCGCAAGCACCCATGCACGACTTCGCGGTGATCCTGACAGATACGAAGATCTCCTGGTCACACCCATCACGCTAGATCGTGTAAGGGAGGTAACCAGGCTCAATGGCATGCATGAGGAACTCCTCACGGAAGCCAAGAAAATCAAGAAAGCCTCAAAGGAAACCATGAAGCTACAAAAAAATCTCTCTTAGCTTACAAATCAGCCGAAGAATTTTAGAAGAAGCTCATGGCCGAATACAAGGAAGTACAAAAGCAAAAGAAGAAGAGGCGTAGTGATAATATCACCCCTCGTAACCTCAACTTTGAAACCACCCGGCCCAAGCGCAAAAAAAAACCCCGACTGGTATGTAGACAAGAACAGGCAGGAGGTGATGGCAACACCGAATGACAATCTAGTGCTGGCAAAACACCTCTTTGACGAGTACGATGATCCAGCGGTAGTAGACAAGGCCAGGTACATCCTATCCAAAGTACTGGATCTGCAGCAAAAGGAAGATACTTCCCGGAAGCTCGCTTATAACTCCTACGCTTACCTATCCAGTGCAAAAAAGCCGGATCCAAAGGATAACCACTCACAGACTGGATCTTCGGAACACCGAAGGAGAGAAGCCAGGAACTACAAGGATCCTATTCCGGTGTCCTCCACTCCGAGGGACAAAGTAAAGGGCTCCATGTACAAAGGTGCCGACAAATACCGTAACCCCTCTCCGGCACCTCGTCGCTCAAGCATGCCACCTCCGAGGAACCATGACCAAGTTGAAAAAGCCCCGCCTCACGGCTCGGGTGGAATAAATCAGCGGCAACATGGAACCAAGGTCTACAAGAGACGGCGGTCGAGGCGAGCATGCCAGAAGAAGCCATCACAATGATGGCGGAAACAACCAACAAGGTGATGATGTTCGGAGGGACGGTCGCCTGAGCGAAAGCAAGCGGGAGGACAGATACTCGCGGTGCGTCAACTCCAAGTAGAAGCCTCCGCACATCTCTCCATCTCCCCCTGGCGACCAAGGTCCCGGAGGTGGCGGAGGCAAGAGACCTCCACGTCGATCTCCGACGCCCCTAGACACAAAGGGGGAGGTGGCGGCGGAAGCAAATGACTCCGCGTTGTTCTCTGATACCACCAAGCGATAAAGGAGGTGGCGGAAGCAAAGGATCCCGTCGCAACCGCACGCCACCCCTCGACGATGAAAACAATCAGTACGATGCTCATGATGGCCTGAACACCTAGAGAGAGGATTACATCGCAACACGATGCTTTGGAACTCAGATCCGAGAAGCAAATACCCCAAGGGGCTTCAACTTTTGGCTCTCTGCAGCGACTCTGGCTTTAGCCTCCCTCACAAGACGTTCTTCTTCTGCAGTGTCCTCCGGCAACACGGTTTTGTCACAGAAGGCGCATTAGTCCAAGGTCTTGGCGATACGATGATCATGGCCTTCGCACGCTATCGGCAGCTTCTCCATGTCGTATCCTTCCGGAATCGGAAAGGTAGCTTCCTGTAGATCCAGTTTCGGGTTCCAGGCTAGGCACGTGGCCATTGATCTGAAACTGCACCCGAGGAGCATTGCCTTCGACAAGCTTGTGGAACGCATTGGAGCACTAATGCATGCAAAATGCATACATGAACTTTGTACTTTATTAACATATATTCCCACATATTTGCAACATATATGATGTTATTTCCATGGTTTATATTGATTTATGGAGATTTACAAATGATCCCCTTTATTTGGGTTATAACTCTGCAGAACAGGAAACCCTGTTTTGTGTATTTTTCACTTTCAGAGATCTATACGGAGTCAAATTGAGCTAGAATTTCTGGGATGTCATTTTTTCATCAAGAGAATCAACATAGACTTTTGGACCTAACCCGGAGGGGCCTGAGGCCCAAAAGAGGTGAGGTGACGTCCCCAGCTGGGGGCGCCACCCACCCTCTTTTCGCCATCAATCGTTCGATTCGCTTGATTCTTTTGCGAACCGACTTTATTTGACCTAAAAAGTCCTATATATATGACCCCCCGAGGGTTCTCTGGAGGAGAACGCTGCAGAAACACAAAAACACGAAAACGGAGGTTGCAACAACGAAGATTGAAGGGGGAAACTCCGCCGGAGCCACCCCGGAGGGATCTCCACCTTCTCCAACGTCGTCCTCATCAACACCATGATGAAGGGGGAGTAGTCCACCTCTGGACTACGGGTTTGTGGCAGTAGCTTGATCTATTTCATGTTGTTCATAGATCTTAGTATCATATAGCCGCCTAACATGATTATGGTCATATATGTCATTCCTATATATGTGGTGGATCTTTATTCTATGATATTTTTCTATGAGATTTGACTCTACTTTGTGTAAGATGTATTGATAGATGCATATTATGCCTTAAGTATAGGTTCTGATCCAACTTGTATGCAAGAACATGTGGGGAGATGTGTGTGTGTTAGATGGAATAACATGGTTTTAGTGATTGAATAGTGACAACAAATTTATGATCTATTATGGCTTTGCATTTTCTTTTGCTATCTCACTAGGGATAAAGTGAATGCATGTGCTATGTTCGTCATTTGACAAAAGTGATGATTTTGTTTCATCAAGGTAGCATATTTGATATTCAAACATCATGTTAAAGTACTAATGGCTATACTCTGTTAATTCTTAATACAAGATTGCATGGAGTTTTCCCTTTTTTGTGGAGTATAAGAGAGATGTGTTGCATCATATCTATGTTAGGACGTGATGCTCATATGAATCGTATCTTACACATATTGAAGTTATATTCTTATTATCTCATTGATGAATTGCTTATCAACTACAACTTTAAAGAGAGAGTAGACAAGTGAACCCATGAATCCCGGTCCAATTTTAATCATAAGAAACACTTTTCCATTGCATTATCTTACTTTCTATTTGCTGCACTATTTTAATACAAAAATATTTAATTATCTTATTTGCACATAAAACCCAAAAACAATCAATCCTTTACAACTTATACTTAGTTTACTTTACTTGTCTAGTTTATTTTACCTGTGTTACTACTTTATTTACTATTACTAATACGAAACCTTGTGCTTGACAACCACACGCTGGAGTTGGGGACACAAGACTTTATTTTATTTTGCAGGATTGCTAGAAGAAGAGAGGGAGAGATAACTCTTTACTCAATTCACCGAGGGTTCGATATAATCCTAGAGTCACCCTTGTGGGAAAAATACTCTGACACAACACTCTGCACTTGGAGTCCCAACGTCATCAAGCACTGCGGCACATTGATGTCATTGTGTGATCATGCCATGCCGAAGATCGCATGCCTAATCCACAAGTCTTGATTTGCCACTGCCTCAAGCATAACATTGCATGTTCCCTGTGTCCCTTGTCCATGATTGCAAATGGACAGTTCTTCCATGCCCAGTGCATATAGTCGATGCTTCCAAGCATCTTAGGAAAGCCTCTCTCTGCATTCTGTGCCAAGATCCGCAATGTGTCTTCCTCATTTGGTGTGCGCAGATAGTTCTTTCCAAACACCGCCACAATTTCC
The DNA here is from genome assembly GCF_022539505.1 of Lolium rigidum. Taxonomy (NCBI): domain Eukaryota; kingdom Viridiplantae; phylum Streptophyta; class Magnoliopsida; order Poales; family Poaceae; genus Lolium; species Lolium rigidum. The sequence goes on from NC_061510.1 coordinate 106,388,356, forward strand.
ATGCAAAACCTATACCCACTCTGGTACAGTAGTAGGTAAGTTAGAAGGGGAAACCGGAATGACTTTAGGTTTTGTTGATTTATTACGCGATGATATTATTGAAAAAGATCGTGCTCGAGATATCTTTTTCACTCAAGACTGGGCATCCATGCTAGGTGTTATACCGATAGCTTCAGGTGGTATCCCTCCAACTCAATCAATATCAAGAACATGTCGTGAGCATGGGGGTTTGGCCGACTACTAAACTAGACTATTGGCTAGGGCTAGGCTAGTTATAGCTTCTATAGTGAGTGGCCCTTCCGCTTTGATCTAGTTGTAGTTTGTATTGTACTAAATTGAACACATATCAAAGAAAATCAATGGTCGTCGACTTGGCCATGTACAGGTAGTCGTCTTGTGTATCTCCTGCAATTAAATAGGCAAGCATCCGAAGGGCGACGGTGCATTTCTGAATTATGGAGAAACCAAGCTCACCGACAGCGTCTCTCTTCAGTTTGAAGTAGTCGATCTACCTCAAATTTCCGACTATCTTCAGGAAAAGCTTCCTACTCATCCTGAAACGATGGCGAAATACAGCATCGCCATGCAATGGATCATCGACGAAGTAGTCGGCGTACAATATGCAGTAGCCTTCCATCCTCTGCCTCGTCTTGCTCTTGCGGCGCCCCGGCACGGAACCACATATCCTCGGCTTGTCCTCCTCGGCGATCATGGCCAAGAGAGTGACGAGGATCGATAGATGTTCCTCGCCGCCAACGGGGTCCCTCGCAGCAGACGCGACATCGATTTCCTTGTCCATGAGAGCGGCCATGGCCTCCTCGTCGTCTGAATCCATCGCCTTGGCAAACCACCGAACACCTCGCGTGCAAGGTGAGCGTGGGGTGGGAGTGAAAGGTGCGGCGTTGGCGGTGGGGCGGTGAACGACGATGGTGGGATGGGGCGGCGAGGTGGCGAGGGTTGCAGCGAAGTATATGCGGCGGCGGAATAGTTCTTACCGGAGGCAATGGGCCATCGTCGGCGAGGGATGGTTGCGGCGGCAACCTAGGATACGGGAGGCAGTCGCAGGGTAGAAAGGGTGAAAGGGTTTGTGATTTTTTCTCCACTCGCCGACGGGGCTGGCCCACTGCGTTTTTTCGGCCATCCGACACCCCCGCTAGCTCCCATGTGGATTGGTTCGGCCTGGGAGAGTCGGATAACTCGTTGGACCGCACTAATTGAACATCCATGTACATGCGAGCGTTCAGTCATCACCCACATCGCCACGTTCTACTCTGCTTAGACGGGTGGACCCCTAGTCCCGCTTCCTTTCAAATGCAGCATCGGTTCACTGTTCAGTTTATCCGTGCTAGTCCTCAATCAGAACTTGATAGAGTAACTAGTAGGCCTTGGCGCGGCGGCACGCCGCGCCCGTGGAGTTATCTCTTTGGTATGGATGCCGGTTTTTTGTTAGTTTTGAACGCGTGCTTGATGGTTTGAGTAACGTGTGCTTGATGGTTTGAAAGATGGGGTGTCGGAAGGGTGACATTCTCTATGATTTTATAGATCAAGTTAGTCAGACATGGACTGAATCGTGGGTGTTTTTTTTTTTTTTTTTGCTGCGATGGATTTTGATGTTGAATCGTTGATAGTTTGCTGCTTTTATGTTGAAGAATGGATCTTCAGCATGGAGGAAATAAGCTAACTGGTGGCACTAATCTACACTACTACTAACATAGATATCAGGCAGCAAGGTGAAGTAGTTCCTGAGGCCAGTTTCTTCCTTAGGCTTGCATCACTATCGTCTTAATCCAAAGAGAGGGTGAGAACTGGTCCCATCATTGTGTTGTTGTTGGTAGACACCACGAAATTGGCATTGCATCTGAGGTCCTTGATGGACCGTTTACCATTTCCGGTAAAGACCAAAATCACCCAATTGGGCTGCCTACAGATTGGACTGGGATCTGTAAGAAATGACATAGTATTCTATCTCACAGTTGTTGCTGGTGAACAAATGAATTAAAATACATGAAAGTGGAAGATAGGTAGATCTTGCTGGTATACTATTTGTAGAGTGATATAGTTGAGTTGACTGGAAACGACCAGATACATAAGAGTGAAATGCAAACGATAGAGAAATTGTTTCTCCAGGATGGGCCCAAAAGTACAGACAACAACATTGTTTGGAGGCAGTAAAAAGTGGTACACTGTGAGTGAACACACATGTAGCAACTTACAATACTATCAATAGAAAAGGCATCTCCAACAAAATAAAAAGACTACACTAACACTACCATACAACATAGAGTCTACAGATACTACATGACAAATGGGAACAAAGTGTTGCATCATGTAAACGAAATGTTCAGCACTTGGAGCTCTGTCAGCTTGTACAGATACATCCATAGTTGGGTAATTGCAACCGACATCGGTAGAAACCTTGGTCAAATCCATTAGTTGCAGTGGCAGCATCTTGATTTGAAGCACAACTAAGAAAAATAAAGCTGATTGGCATTTAGAATGTTTTCCATGTCGAACTTGTACATATGAAATCTAACCTAGTTAGGTATTGCTATATGGAAGAAGAGATCATTATATGGAAGAAGAGATCATTCTATATGGATACATCAACCCCGTAATGATTCTCAATTCTTTTACTATGATGATGTATTCTCTGTCAGTAAAATTTAGATCTGTAAGAAAGCAATTATAGTGTAAGTACAAAGAAGCAAGAATCAGAACACTAAATCTTTCTGCAAGATCTGAACTTTCAAGAGCGACGATGGTGACTTCTAGACTTTCTTGATTTGCTATGTTTAATTGCGCTTTGCAAATAGCGATGGATCATCAGGATGGTATTTTATTTTGTGATAAAGTGGTACTAATCATGATGTGCAATTTCGTTCATTTAAAGAAACATATCAATGTTCAGACAGATCGGTGCAAATAATCAAACTCTTCATAGTCATGTGTGTTGTTAATCATGCCAATGACTGAATCTGCATCTTGAACTCAGATTTAAACATAGAAGGGCCGATGACCATCATCCTGAGTGAAGTAACTCAAATACCAACAACCCCATATCAGCTTTATATGAAGATTAACTCATGCATGCAAAAAGGTTTAAATAAAATAAACATAGTCAGTATTGTAAGATAAGAAAGAAGTCTCACATGAGTATATTAGTTTGTCTCCTCTTGGCTTCATTGGGGTTCTTTTTTTTTGCGGGGTTCTCCTTGTTACTTTGCAAGCATGATACGTGAGGAAACCAAATCATCCATAGATGGATGTGCAGTGAATGGCAGCAACTGTAAGACAGACACATACCTTTGAATTAGTCTCACTGGAATTAGCTACCCTCTAAAAGTTTAAAAATAATCATGTTTGAATCATCAGAATTGTGAACACTGAAACATGTCCCAGGTACCAACATCCAAATTTCACAAATAGGTCACAGTGTCAATTTAATTTGCAGATAAACTGGTCTGTAAATTGGAAATAAGAGAAACATGTGAAAATCTTGGAAAAGACAGTCAAGAAGTAATCCTGAGCAAAAATAGTTGAGGAAAACATGTCCCAGGTACCAACATGTACATTTCACAAACATATCATAGCATCAGTTTAGTTTGCACATACATTGGGTCTATAAATTTGCAAGAAAAGAAATAGGTGAAAAGTTTGGAAAAGACCGTCAAGAAGTAGTCATAAATAGCCGAGGAAAAAATGGCAGCAAGCCTTTGATTTGCCATCAGAATATTTTTTTGAGAGAGGAGTCCCCAGGATACTGGATTGATTTATCATCAGGTTTTAAAGAACACAAACTCACCCACACCCTAGGTCTGTGCATCAATATGTAAGCATGCTAAAGTACAAACTTCCTTGGTCATGCCTTTTCGAGAAACAGAAACTACATACCACAAACTACAACATCTGGTAAAAACACCGGATACTAAAGCACCAGGGTCGTCCAAACTTTCTCAAAATTTTAATAGGTAAGCATGAGGGTCACCTCAATTTTATAATAACTGACCACATATCCTTGGGACAAATCCCAGTACTCAATTATATGGACACCATTCACCACTGAGTGAATGCAAACACCAGAAGCTACTGACCTACGTGTGGAGGAGCCGGGAACCACGGCGGCGACGCAGTCACAACTCCAATCCAGACACTCTGCGGGGAAGCACACACAAGGCCTCTCCATCACTTGAGAGAGGATCAACCACGACGATGGACGCCTCAGCTCCTCACATAGCCATACACCTCCGGAAGGACAGGAGGGCGCCGAGGTCGTACACCGCACCGCTCGCCGCCTCGGGACGGGAAGGATAAGCCAAACCAGTAAGCAAGGTTAACGCACCGGCACGCCCCAGCAGCTTACCATGTCAGACACCCGGAGGAACAGAGGCACCATCCATCTTTAGACCAGGAGAGGCAGACGCGGGAGCACAACCTCCAGGGGCATGATCCGACGCCCACCACGCCGGCCACACGGAAAAACAGGGGCGTTGTCGATCTGCAGATCAGTAAGAAGGGCGGAGATGGCAGAGTTGCCAACGACTGTGAAGAAGGAGCAAAGCCGAACGGGCCACCAGAAATCATCTTAACATGATGTACAAACTAAAGAACTGGCAGTATGGAGATAAACGCACAAACGCCCTGGACCATCCATACGGAGTGCGGTGACGGCCGAGGAGAGTCGACCTCTAGACTTGCAGGAGAAACGAGGCGTCCGGACAACCTCGGCCGGGCCGCCCCGTCGGCCTACCGGCGGCGTCCATCTGCAGACCGGAAGCAGAGGAGGGCCCAACAGTACAAACATCCGCTGGGACGCCCCGGCCGACTACCACGGCGACCAGGTGGAGCAGCACCAAGAGCAGCGCCATCCATCTGCACGGAGCGGAGGCAGCAAATCAAAAAAAAAAAAAGATCAGGGAAAAGCAGAAGATGGAAAAAATCGAGAAAAACAACATGGAGTTCGTTGCCACCACAAAGAAATAAAGAATAAAGTAAAGGAAGAGGAGGGAGTGCCGCCTCCTTGGACGGCCAGGGATGGAGAGGAGAGGGTCGGCTCAGGTTAAGGAGGTGCCTCCATTGCGAGAAAATTACAAAAAACCACTACATATCAGGCAGGTGTTTCAAAAAACCACCACTTCACGGAAAAGTTTCAAAAAACCACCACTCTAGAGCTAACACGTTACAAGAAGCACTAATTCGTCTTTGACACTAGTTAAATCACAAAACTGACAATTGGGACCCGTTGTCAGGCTGACGTGGCAAATAAAGAAACGGCCAAGGAGACCATCAATGAACAGATACAAAATTATGGGTTTTTTTGCAAGTTGTCGTGGGACCCACTGTCAGTTCCATCTCCAATCTCTTTCCCCATCTCTGCTCTCCCCCTGCAACCCCTTCTTCTCTGTCAACGGGGAGAGCCGGCCATCAACTCACGGTGGAGCACCTCGTCCAAGTGGCGCACGAGCAGGGGTGGATGGACGGGCGTGCGAGACGCTGATCTGTGGAGCCCCGCCGTGGCCGCAGCCGAGCTCCTAGAGGGCGGCACGAGCGAGGTTAGCCAAAGCCAGCACAGGCGAGATCCGCGAGGCGCGAGGGGGCGGCGCAACGGCTGGAGGGGCGGCGAGGGCGAGCTCCGCCGTGACACGGCTGGACGTGCGAGTGCGGATGAGGTCGACGCCGACCTGTGGAGCCTTGCCGGCGGCCGTACCGAGCTCCTAGAGGGGGGCACGGGTGAGTTCAGCCAATGCCAGCACGGGCGAGATCCGCGAGGGGGCGGCGAAGGCGAGCTCCGCCGTGGCACGGCTGGGCGAGCTCCGGCCGCGGCGGGCGCAAGTGAGCATTTGTGCAGGTTGTTCTCTCCGGCCATGGCGGCGAGCGCGGCCTCGTCTCCGTGCCTCGAGCGCAGGTTGTTCTCTCCGGCCATGGCAGGTAGCGACCGCGACTGCGCGACGAGCTCCTGCCGGTGCATGACCTAGGGCCTGCAATTTCTTGCTGGAGGTTGGACGGCCGGGACCGGCGAGATTTGCTTCGCCGGAACTGGCAGAGGTGGGGGGGCACGGTCGTGCTCCTCTATGTTTCTTTTCTTTTGACAAAAATGAGAGAATAATTCTGATCTGACAAGTGGGGTTCCTCCGAAATTTACAGAAAACCCCAAAACTAGAGCTAGTCTACCATGATTCTTCCTTAAAAGTTTTTGGTGTGCCACGTCAGCCTGGTAGCGGGACCCACTATCAGTTTTGTAATTAAATGGTCGTTAGAGACGAATCAGTGCTTCTTGTAACGTGTTAACTCTAGAGTGGTGGTTTTTTGAAACTTTTTTGTAAACTGGTTGTTTTTTGAAACACGTGCCTGATATGTGGTGGTTTTTTGTAATTTTCTCCTCCATTGCCGCATCGAGAGGCAGCGCGACGGCTAGGAAGAGACAATCCTAGAGCAGAGGAGGCCAGAAGGGTGCTGGAGCAGCCCACCACCTGCAGCAGCTTGGCCCCCTCGGCCGGCCGGCCACCATCTTCTTCTCACCTGAGAGGTACATGGAGGTGGAGGTCGGGCCCCTGACCGGCGGGCGGCGGCGCAAGATGCGGCAGGATGGAGTTAGCCAGGAGAGGGAAAGAGAAGAAGAGACCTGAAGAGGCCAAATCCGAGATAGGGAAAGACAAATTTTAATACCGAAGTGCCGGTTCTTTTGGTCCGACTCTCTCTAGGAATGACACGCATATCGGCAGAATTTTCTAGACGTGGCCAGCTCACAACTAGATGTTGATTTAGGTAAAAGGGTACGTGGATGCACCGGAATGGTGAAAAATTGTGCATCTACAGTATCCAAATTAACATTAGATGCCCTAAACTGATTGTCTTTTATATAGTGTATAATTTCACCCTGTCACCGGCTAGCCAGCCAAGTCGGAGTACTATGTACGCCAGCCATACTGCCATAGGCCATAGCCGTCATCTGCACCGTCGGATCACGCAATCAACGCTCCAGAAACTTCTTGTCAATTCACCCTGTCAGCGTGTGTTCGTACGAGTGCAGGCAAAGGCCACAGAAAGAAGAGCACGAACGCTGCAGCCGTTGACGAACTGGCCGACAGAAAGGAACTGTTGAGAACTCAGAATATCTAACACCGGAATCACGGTGCCTTTTTGGTTGGCAAGACGTACCAATCGATCAAATGGCTTTAATATGAAGCAAGAACACGACGTTACTCACCAAACAATATCAGGATTCAGGACGAGACGCTTCCCCTAAACAAGAAACTGCTTTTGCCAAGGTCCGAACTGTCGGGGCACTTGGCGACAGCGCAATATAGCAAATAAAGACCAAATATATAGTCTATTCGAAAAGCATCAGACAGGCACACTCAGAGCAGCAAGAACTTCAATACCAAGCCCAAAATGGCATCAATAACATTGCTATAATAATCGATTTAGGGAAGTGCAAAGGCTACAAACATAGGATCACAAGTTCCGCAAAAGCGGGAGTAACACAAACAGACAGCCAGCCCCGTATGAAGTGTCTAATAGTACAATCTTTCAAGTTGAACGATGACGAAGGTGTAATTGGTTTATTGGAACTCAAATTCCGACGGAAACGAATAATGGTGAACCCACCCCAACTATGAGTATGCTCCGATCCAGTGAACCGGTGTGTTACTGTGCGCCAAAAGCAAGGGAGGCAGCTTAGGCCTTGGTCTTCTTGGGCACTGCCAGGCGCTCCCTGAAATCGTCCTCCATGAGCACCAAGCCGTCGCGCAGGACGATCTTGGGCTCCCAGTCGAGAAGCTCCTTGGCCTTGCTGATGTCGGGCTTCCTCTGGCGAGGGTCATCAGGAGTGTTCTCGGTCATGATCACTGCAACCTCTGGGTTGATCAACTGTAAAGTAAAACCAGGCACTGGTTAGTATACCATCCATAATTCACATGCACTGAAGCTAAACAGAATGCCACTACGCAGTAAAGTTGGATGGGATGAGTATAGAATATCCAGCTTACCTCCTTCACGTTCTCAGCAAGTTCCAGCATGGTAAATTCACCTACATTTGGTGAAAAAAGAAAGTCGAGTTCATTACCACAGAAATGCAAGTATAGAATTACAAATAAGTCACTGAACAAGTTGTCCAGCGCAGCCAAAGAATGACACAAATGCGAATGAGTTTTACCTGGGTTACCAATGTTAATTGGTCCGGTGTTTTCTCCGTTCATCAGCTTCATAAGGCCATTGACCTGCATTGAAATGGTAACAGTGATTAGATGATGCCAAACATACATACTGAGTTTTGACCAGATATTGATAAATATAATGATAAATAATAGTAGAGGACAAACCATATCAGCGACATAGCAGAAGCTCCTAGTCTGTGTTCCTGGCTTCTGGACAGTCAGATCATCACCACTGCAAAGTTATGACAAAATAAGCTCCAAAACCATCTGGCCACAAGATCCGAGAAAAGTGAAAGCACAACAAGAATTACCGAATGGCCTGAGCAATGAAGTTACTAACAACACGCCCATCATCGATGTTCATCCTAGGTCCGTAGGTGTTGAAAATCCTAGCAATACGGATCTCTACAGAAGTAGATGACAAATACATATTAGGGACAGCTCGCAATCAAAGGCTACTGATGGACAAAAGTTAATAGCCAATAATGAAGTTCAAGGAAGAAAAATCAAATTATTACCAACGCCATGCTGCCTGTGGTAGTCAAACATAAGCGTCTCGGCAACACGCTTGCCCTCATCGTAGCAGCTCCTGACTCCTGATGAAGAAAATAAATAAATAAAACAAATGAGAATTACTCGACATGGATTCAGAAAAGGCAACATAATATACATATTTGTCAGAAGATGAATGGGCATACCAATAGGGTTAACATTGCCCCAGTAGGCCTCGGTCTGGGGGTGCTCAAGAGGATCACCATAAACTTCAGAGGTGGAAGTCAACAATATTCTGCAATTTAACATAGAACCTCAGTTTAATATAGTTTCCCTTTTTCTCATGGTATTGCAAGAATCAGTGTGGTGATAACCACTGACCTAGCACCAACTCTCTTTGCAAGTCCAAGCATGTTCAAGGTTCCAATAACATTTGTCTTGATAGTCTGTTCAAGATATAGACACCCATTATAGTATCGGGATAGGAATAATTATGAAATTATGGCTCACGGCCATTTACAATCATGATAAGATTGAAAATGGAATGGGACAACAGATCAATATTTGAAACATTTGAGCAAAACAGATGTTAGAACAATCACAAAAGCAAAGCCTGCACACCTTGACAGGGTTGTGCTTGTAGAAGATTGGTGAGGCAGGGCAAGCAAGGTGATAGACTTGGTCAACCTCCACAAGCAGTGGTTCGGTGACGTCTGAAACAAGGGGAAAATATAATTAAAGCGAAACTCCAACACAAGAATATGGTAGCTTAAGAAGTGAAACAATTGAGGGAAGTGGCTTGCAACAAAGGTAACTGAAAGTTTGGCATCTTCGCACTAATAACTAAAAACAAGTTGATCTTGTTGGAAATCATTTTTATTTAGAAAATAAGCTGTAAAAAGTGGTGTAGTTAACTAAAAGACTTCAAACTGCCGGTTTCGTTCAATAGACAACTCAGTAGGTGTTTCTAGTACAGGCATTGACTATGAGCAAATACACTTACGGTGCTTAATTTGTGGTAGGCTAACAAGGATCTATAGTTGTTAAGGAACATTGTAAGGAAACAACTCAAACTTTGTACTCCTAAATGAAGAGCTGATAGAAAGATCTGTAAGCATACAAGAGAGTGTGGCTACATGGAAATGAACTAAACTGAGTATTCATTATGAGTTGAGTCTGCAGTATGAGTGTATTACCGTGACGGATGAGCTCAAATCTGGGGTGACCGATCCACTTCTTGAGGTTGTCTTTTGAACCAGTGAAGAAGTTGTCAGCAACAATGACCTGAACGAAAATAACACTTAATCAGTTCTGTAAGCTCAAAGGTATGTGATACAGATCCAGGTAGTAACAACGCTTATAATTCTACAAATTCCAATAAAACAGCTAGCATGGGACTCGACGCATAAATCAGAAACTTCCTCAGGTACTCTTAAAATGAAGAGCTGATGGAAAGATCTCATGAGCATTGCCACTGGATCTCGGTGATCTCACACTCTAAGCTCGAGATACAGAATGCAGCAGCGCTACTCAAGAGTAGTTCGCTAAAGCATTGCCACTGGATCTCTCTTGCAATCTAAGTAGCTTTGTCAAGCACTAGAGAGTTAAGGCAAAGCTTCCAGCTTTAAGCCCTGGACAGTAAATGGCCCACTCCATGCTAAAAATGAATGCAGAAACAAGCTTGCGCCCTGAGATCTGGCAGCAGAAAGCAGCTCCACTGAGAAGGGTCCTTTTCACAAAGATCTCAGCTCCTGGCTGACTGTACGACTCAGATCCAGCTCACAATGGAGTTGACCTCTCTCTGGAATTCGCGAGCAAGTAGCAAGCAAGGAAGCAGTAGAGGGAGGGGATCTGGTCGTCGATTACCTCGTTCTTCTCGTTCTCCATGAGCTTGTCGACGAGGTGGGAGCCGATGAATCCAGCTCCGCCGGTGACGAGGATCCGCATGTTGGCCTGCCCGAAAATCAGCGCGAACCGAATCAGAAAACAGCAACCAACCGAAGTGCGAGATCCGGCGATCAGATCCCAAGAACCAGGGCAACAACCAGGCGCGTACCTGGAAGAACTTGGAGAAGCGGAGCGGCGAGGGCGTGGGCGGCGGGCGCGTGGTGGCGCCGTTGCCATTGGCCTCCTTCTGCGCCATCGCGTCGAGCACCTACCTGGCCACAAAGATCGGCCCAAACCAAGAAATCGTCAGAATCCACCGAACCAAACCAAACCTAAGTGAATTAATCAGCGGAGAGACAGAATGAAACCCGCGATCTCCTGAGGGATCGCGGCCTGATCGAAGAAGTGAGGGAGGAAGGAAGCGTTGGGAATGCTCACCAGGAGGGGCCGGTGCTGGGGGAGGGATTGGGGCTTAGTTCGGACACGAGGAAGCGGTGCGTTTGAATCGGATTAGACCGGGGCGGACGACGATGGAAAGCTCTACCCAGATCTGAGCCGTATTTATAAGCCCCACCCTCCCTCTTCCCCACGCTGCACACCGACTGCTACCAACCGGGAAATTTCAGATCCGGGCTCCCAGATTTCCACGATGAATTCTCTCAGCTCCTTTTCCTTAAAGAAAACAATGGCGGGAGAGAGAAATTATCAGGCAGGCGATTAATCAATGCTTAATCCGTGCAGTGCAGCGCAGGGCGCGAGCAGTGTGTTCGCGCTTCGGATGGAAGCAAAGCTTCTGCTGGTGGTGTCGCGCCAGATTCCAACGGCATCGGGTGGTGCTGCGTGCGATCGATGGCGACAGCGCACCGCGCCCGGATCTTGACGCCCGACCCGCGAGCCCTAGCATATTCCTAGCACCGTCATCAGGCGAGAGTTAGGCAGGGACAGCAGTAGGGAAAACATCCACTGATCCCACCCACACTTCAAATGATACCATGATCTAAAATTCAAATTTATATAATTGTCTATTTCATTTTAGAAAAAAAATACATGAGTGCTCCCAAGATATGTGCTTACAATCCCTAAAATTTTCAGAACCAAATTAAAATTAAAAACACATAAAATAAAATAAGAAGACAAATCTAACAAGAACAGTGTACAAAAAGACAAAAGTACAAATGTCACTATTCATGTACCAATTTGTCTTTTTTCACCATATGCATTTCAAATTTGATGCTGAAAAGTTAAAGACACATCTTGTGAACACTCACAATACTTTTCAAAAAAATTAAACAATTTTTAATTTTAAATTCTGAAAAAATCATGGTAGCATTTGAAGCATGGGATCGCTAGATATTCCTCGAGAGAACAAAGAAATCGATCATTTCCCCCTCATCTTCTCTCACCCTCCCACGTCCTTGAGAGTCGAGAGGCAGCTCTTGTCCCAGTAGTAGAGGCAATCGTTATACAACTGATCAATTTCCTTGCGTCCTCGGCGGTGTGGACATGGGGGGGGGGACGCTGGAGCGGGTTGTACAGAGTATTAGTAGTACTAGCAGTAGGAGGAGTTGCGGCGGTCTGCACGAAATTGGCTTTATGCCCATTAGTTGGGGCGGAGCTCTAGATCTTGGTGGCATAGGGTTCTTCCTCGATGTGTGTTGCTCTTGTAGTGGGAGCAAGGCATGGTGGGAAAGGGCGGCGTCTGCTTCAATAAAGTTGTGATTTGTGGCCACCTCGAGGTGTGTGAGGGTTGGGCGATGGAGCTTCTTCTGTTTGGCCGTGGAGGCGAGGGAAAGAAGCGAAACAGCGCGGCAACCTCGACATCTTCAAGATAGCGAGACAGGTTTGTGTTGCAGCGTCGAGCGTACAACGTGAGGCCATGATTGCATCAGTGATCCTTAGCCGAAAGGGAGGCCCATCTAGACACCTCGATGGTGTTTTACTCAACCTCTAGAGCAGAGGCCCCTCTTAGAGCTTATTGTCAGAATCAACATCTTCTCGCCGACAAGTGGTGTACCCCCGACGGTGTCAAGGTAGTTAGCGATGGAGGCTCTCTTCCGGTGGAGACGACCTAGGAGTTAATTGCTAGGTCCTTTGTGTAATTGTCCACGCCCACGTTGTGTTCTTGTTTCTCTTTGAGTGACCTGCCTATAAATTGTACTCATCACTTATAATTTAAGTTGCAACTCTCGGATTCCTTGGAGACCCCTCTTGTTTCAAAAAACTACTCCCTTCGGTCGGATTTAATCGACGCGGAGGGAGGCCTATCCATGCATGTCATTAGTTTGTAGGCGCGTCAATTAATTACGTCCTGAGGTAGTACTTCCTCCGATTCAAAATAAGTGCTAGAGATTTAGTGTAAAATTTATACTAAATCAATACTAAATTACTGAAACATCCATTGGAGGGAGTAGATATTTCGCCGAAGGGACTAGCCCGTGTTGGTTTAGTTTAGTTGTGGGAGATCCGGGTGGAGCCATGGATGGACAGAGAAGGCAGCTGTCGCTGCCAGGTGGGACCCTGGCCATTGACTTCAGACTACAAGTTGGCGGGTAAGGTTATAGCGTCGATGGATAACTTTCGCGGGCCGACCGACGGAGCTCGCGGGTACGTGGGGTTCGACCCGGTACGGGCTGTCGGGTCCGAGACCTGCTTGCTTGCGTGCGACTTACGGGTGATCCGTGATCGCGATTGGCAAGGGCCCGACCGGATTAGTGACCAACATCATAAACAAGCGAAATGGAAGAACATGGGCACCACGCCATGAACATCGAACCTACTCCGTACATATCATATCACTGGTAATATTTTATAATCGAATCCGATCGTAGTCCGAGCTACTCCAGCAAAAAAGCTTTCTTCTTTTAATTAGTGCATGGTTAGTGGGTGGTTACACACGAAAAGTGTCGCAATTAATAGTGCCATGCCATCCATGCCGTTCTATTATTCTTGCCCATCCGTTGGAAGAAAAGGAAAGATTAATAAGATGGAATGCTTGTAGTCGCACCAATACAAAACGATCGTCCAAGCTTGTTGCCTCGTGCGTTTTTACGAGTCCAAACATACTGTACCGAGATCTCATTTGTTCCTTGAGCTTCCTGTCTTCGGTCTCAACATATAGAGCAAATATCACGAAACAACTATTAGAACCCATCCACATTGACATATCACCGATAAAAGAACAACATATGCTCAAAGCATGCTACTCTATGACAAAACACTATAAAAGTGGATCGCCACATCAGAGAAGTTGACACATTGAATCAAAGGTCGAACGCCAAAGCAGAAGTTGCGAGAAGTTGCATGAATACCCAAAATGGCCGGATCGGCAATCACTTTCCCCTTTCCCTTCCTTTTCCTTTCTCACCTTGAGAACCACCACCCCTTCGCCGGCTCACCTCTCCGGCTTCTCATGTGGCCTCGTCGGCCAGAGTGAAAGAGAGAGAGGAGGCCTGACCCCATGTGAGGATGGTAGTCTAGGTTTAGAGTTTGTTCCCTAGTGGAAACTAGCGTTATGACGAGGGAATTTAGGTGTCTTACGCATCAGAGCTTCGTCTGCTGACCGGCGGTGATGCTTCTCCTCTCCATGGTGCTCCGGCAGTCGGAGCCGGAGATGGGGATGAGCTCGTCTGCAACGTCATTGTTGAATAAGCTTGTGTCACCGTCTGGAGGTGAAGATCGATCGATGCTCTCTCCAGACTGTTATGTCTGATCTACCTACTCACCATGGAGGCGGAAGATGGGGGGACCGAGCTGGAGGCGGGAGCTCGGGGAAAGGATTGTGAAACTCTTTTGCGGACTTCATTCACGAAGGCCAAGTTGACATGATTCGTGCCCACCAGAGGCCACTCCATGTTGTGTTGTTCGGCTGGCACCATATACTTTATTCTTCCTCCCAGCCTCAGTGTCGTGCAGAGGATCTTCAGTCTCAGTGTGGCGCTCCACGCCGCCGACAACCCAAGTGGCATAGTCCCGATTGCTGACGATATTCGTGATTTGAGATCTAGTTAGAGCTGCATGAGAGAAGGACTTGATCACATTTTCTCTTTTTCATATGTGGTCTTTCCTGTAAAAGTTCAGGACCCATAAGTTATTTATGTATCTCTAAGGGTCCTCTATGTAAAACTACATGCCGCTTAAAACAACTTGTAAAAAAAATTATGTCACGGAAGCACATTAAACATATGTTTTCTTATGTGACAACTAATAAATCAAATGATTCGTGTAAAGAGTATGGCACGGCAGTAAACTCCTAGGTGTGCCACTACCGAACTTGTGCTTGCTGTTGTAGTAAGGTCTGATCTAAAGTTAGGACCTGCTCAAGCCGCAGCTACAATGTGGTGCCATGGCGGTGTTTTCGTGCGGGACTAGTATAAGGTATATCTGTTTCCTCATCCACCACGTCGGCACCCACCTCGTCGGTGTTCATGCATTCAATCTACGCGTGTTACAAATTTAGTGTCACAAGAATCATATCAATTCATGAGCTCAATGATGATAAGTTTTGCTCAGGGAAGCTGGTCCTCAGGACATCTCCAATAGACCAACGCAAACGGACATTGAGTGACCGTTCGGGTCCGTGTGGTCGAAAAATGCGTCAAGGAGCAGGCCTAGCGGTCCGACGCATAGTGACCGGGCTGTACGTGGAGTCGCAAACGTCCAAATGTGCGTCGAGTTTGCGTCTGCGTGGACGTTGCGTGGTCGCGCCGAGTGTCCGCGGAATCAAACGTAGGACCCGCGCTTCAGTGGCTCGGACGCCGCTAACTTCTCCGCTTCTTGCGAGGTTTTGATTTTTGAGCTAAGAATGGCGTCGCTCCCCCGGCCTCGTCGGTGAGCTCGGTAAGTTCCCAACTGTGTCCTGGAACGCCTGCACCGTCGCAAGTCCACGCGGGATCACGGTTCCCTCCGGCGTCGAGCCGGTCCAGTTCAACGGGGCCCTGTTCGAGGAAATGACACCATCTGCCCCGACGATGGACGACCCGGTACGTTTGCTCTCTCAGTGTGTCTGTTTCATTCGTCTAACGTTCGGTGATTCGTAGGCCTATTGGACGGGACGAAATGAGGGCGATGTGGTCCAAGAAAACGAAGGGAGAAAGCACCACAAACCCTACGAGATGCACAGCGAACGCACGGAAGAGTCGATCCGAAAAAGATGGACCTACATCAAACAGGAGACCTCCAAGTTCTGCGCCGTCGTCGATCATGTTGTTTCCCACCCCGAGAGCGGCACGAGCGTGCTGGCAGTGGTAAAGAAACGGCATCATCATTCCATCTATGTACTTAGCATTAGCAAACCATGAACCTAACTTTTAGCAATTGCAGGTACCCAGGGTCTTGGAGAAGTTCAGGGCAACACATAAGAAGGGCTTCTATATGATCCATTGCCGGGAAAAGCTGAAGGACGCGCCAAAGTGGAGGATTAGCTATGCGGCCTACAATGAAGCTGCCAAGAATGGGACATCCACGTTGGTCATGGACAGTGAAGACGACGAACCTGAGCAGAAAGCCATTTCACCTCGTCCCCCGAAGGCTACCAAGGCAGATCTTGCCCGGGAGGCATCAGCCCTTGCGTTGAGCCAGACCTTGGAGAATATCATGGCCGAGTCTCAAGCCTCCCTGGCCAAAAGGAACGAGAAGAGGCGCCTGGAAAAGGATTTCTCTAATGCCATCTACCTCAACCTCACCAAAGAGGCTATTGAGATCCAAAGATTGGACGTCGAGACCAAAAAGGCAGACGCCGAGACCAAAATGCGTGACCTCGAAGCTAGAACGATGGACGCTGAGGCCAAGATCCGGGCAGAGGACACAAGGATCATGCTGGCCGACTTGAGCAGCATGGACGACGACATAGGGCCTGGTTCCTGAAGAAGCGCCCCAAAATCCGCGCGCGAGACTTTTGGACTATTTGCTGTTATAGCCATGTTTGTGCCCCTTTTGGACAACATTTTGTGCCGCACCATGTGGTTGATTGACTTATTTAAGACCTCAATTTGAGCCAATATGATGGTCATATGTTCATGCAATTTGCTTGTTTATGCAGTTTTCCGATATTTCAGAAAAATGGCCAGCGACCAAAACGCATCCCGCTGGGACACTCTGACGCATGGCTATTTTCGTGTCGACGAGACGACGCAAACAAACACGTGTGGACAATTTAGACGTGCGGGCCCGTTGAAGATGCCCTTGGAGACACATGTACATAAAGACTTCTCGCTTGTTATCAACAACGCCTCGTTGGCGGCGGTGGTCTAGCGGCGGTAACGGTCGTTAGGTGTCATTTCCGTTTTATTTTGAGGTGCTTAGACTACTCATAGTGGGAGTAACATAGGTAGTAACATCACACACCCCAAAGCATTTTGGTGACATGGCATGACAATAAGTGAAGAAAGAGAGTGAGGTGGTAACTAGCTATGTTACCATAACATCACACATTCCAAGAAAATATTGTGAGTCTACAACGTAATAAATAACACAATGCATGAGACCACATCTAAGTTAGTACCCACTATGAAGGTAGTAACTTAGAGTAGTAACATGTCATACTCTCTCCGTCCACAAATAAGTATACACGCGGCGGGTTTTTCAAGACAAATTATAAAGTGAAGTAAAAAAATACATTTGGAACATGCATCTCTCCTCTTTAATTCTTTGATCTGCAATAAGCTAAGTGCATGTAAAAAACAAGAAGAATATGTGGTTAATATTATTGGGTTTGATTTGCGTGCTATGAGAGAGATGCAATTATAGTGCATTGGGAAGATAGGAGTACATTTTTTTGTGAATAAAGTTTTTTTTGCGAGAAATCCACCGATCTATTAATAATCATCAACAGTAGTACAAATAACCCAAAAAGTAAAGAAAATTACAAATTGGTATTCGGACCACCTAGCGACGATTACAAACACTAGCACGAGCCGAAGGCGCGCCGCTGTCCTCGCCCCTCCATCGCCGGAGTCAGGCAAAGCTTGTCGTAGTAGAGCTTGTTGTAGTAGAACTTATTTGAGGACGGAGTGAGTATGTTACTAATCTAAGTTACTGAACTTATTTGAGGACGGAGTGAGTATGTTACTAATCTAAGTTACTTCTCACTATGAACAACCTTATAATATATCTAAATTCTCCTAAAAATGCAGCGTCGTCCTTTCATTAATGACCTTACCTGACAACGTCAGCTAACAACTGGCTTGTGCTAATCCTCACAAACAGGAATAAGAGCATCTCCAGTCGCGTCCCCCAAACCGTCCCCCAAAGCGATTTGGGGCGCGCCGGACAAAAACGTTCAGCCGCGTCCCCCAAAGCCCTTTTTTGTCCGGCGCGCCCCGATGCGGTGTCCGGCGCCCGAGCCCGTCCCCGTCCCACGGGGACGCACCGGGGACGCCGCGGACACAACAGCGAGGCGGGCTCCCACATGTCGGCGACTATTTGCATAAACCGTTGGTTCGCGCCTCTTTTCTCGTCGCTCCTTCCTTCCCGCGCCTCCCACCCCACCGCCGCCGCTGGATTTCCCGGCCGTTTGGGCGTCCGATCCGTGCTGCGAGTCGGCACCGTTGTCGCGGGCGGGGCTCCCGCCGGTCGTGCCGGCGCCGCCGCGTCGCCGGCGCCTCCCGAACGCGCCGTCAAATCCGCCCCACCTCCGCGCACGAGAAGGTGCTCGACGACTTGCCGGGTAGGCGCGATTGGTCGCCTGTTTGTTGCGTCGTCTGCCTCGGCGCAATTTTAACCATTGATTTTGCTTTAGCCATGGACGAGCGACGATGAGATGGTTGCCACTGTTGCTTGGAGGACGAGCAAGCGTTCGACGACGACTGCGGGAGCATTTGCGATCATCGCGTCCCTCCGGGACATGCTTGACGCCGAGGCGGAGAAGAGGAAGAGGCCGCGCCGCGGAGGATCAAGGCCGGGAAGAAGGAAGTCGAAGCCCGGCGAGAGGATGGAGGGGCATGCCATGCTGCACAACGACTACTTCGCCGACGGGGCAACACATGCCGACAATTTTCGGCGCCGGTACGGGATGAGCAAGGGCCTGTTCATGAATATCCTCCACGGCGTTCGAGAGTTCGACCCCTACTTCAAGCTCAAGCTCGACGGCGTGGCGTTCTCGGGTTCTCATCCATTCGAAGTGCACCGCCGCCATGAGGATGCTTGCATACGGAGCACCTGCCGATACACGGGACGACTACCTTCGCATGAGTGAGTCTACGCCATTGAGTGCATGTACAAGTTTTGCCGAGTCTGTGGTGGGAAAGTTTGGCAAATACTACTTGAGAGGGCCAGGCGAGGAAGAGGCGCAAGGATCATGGCACAAAATGCTGCCGGAGGATTTCTGGAATGCTTGGAAGCATCGATTGCATGCCTGGGCATGGAAGAAGCTGCCGTTTGCTTGGCAAGGTATATACAAAGGGCGTCATTGATATTGCAGTGTGGTGCTTGAAGGCATGGCGGATTATGACCTGTGGATTTGGCATTCTTTCTTTGGCATGGCGGGATCACACAATGACATCAACGTGTTGCGGCGGTCTCCGGTGTTCGACGAGACTAGTGGAAGGGCATGCTCCACCATGCAACTATGAGATCAATGGCCACCAATATACCAAAGGCTATTATCTAGCCGATGGTATATATCCAAAATGGGCCACTTTTGTCAAAACAATCTCGAATCCATTAGGTACGAAGAATTCTCACTTTGCTACACGACGGGAGGCTTGCGGGAAGGATGTCGAGCGGGCATTTGGTGTGCTTCAAGCATAATTTGCCATTGTCGGTACCACTGCTCTAAGCTGGTCTCACGACCAAATGTGGGAGGTGATGCGGGCTTGTGTGATCATGCACAACATGATCATCGAGGATGACCGCAAGAATCATGTTAGGTCACATGTTGGTCCCTATGAGTGTCAAGGACCTCTCGCGGAGGTTGATCATGAGGTGCTGCAGATTTCTGCGATTTTGTGGTCATGCACGCGAGAGTCCGTGACTGACAATGTGCATGAGCAACTTCAAGGCTGATCTCGTTGAGCATTTGTGGAGGATCAAAGGAAATACCGTGGCACCTTGATGTATCATCTAGCCCTTTTTATTATATTTGATTACTTGTTTTATTGTTTGTTGTAATTTAATTTGAAAACAATCCTCGAAAACATTTTTTCATATGCTACATTTGATATAAATGGTTTATGTGTTAAAAAAATTATTTTAAATATTTGGGGGCGGCGTTTGGGGGACGCGGCTAGGGAGCGACGTCCACGCAGCGGTACTGAGCAAAGCACGTCACCAGACGCTCAATCCGGCGCGGTTTGGGGGACGGTTTGGGGGACGCGGCTGGAGATGCTCTAAATACCCAGAGATCGGTATGATATGGCAGGCAAAGAGGAGTAGTTTTCTTTTCACTGTACACGCGTACTCCCACAACTACCATAGTACGGCTCTCAGTGATCACTCGCCGGCCTGTCGGTGGAGCCGATCGCTAGCTGCCTCGCTGGCGGGAACCCCACGTGGAACAGGACTAAAGTAACAAGCTGTCTGGTAGGAACGCCGTGTCCCCAGGACGATGGATTCGATCTCAGTGTCGGTCTCCTCTTTCCTTTCCCGTGCGCGGTCGCTGTTCCGCCGTGCCAGACGCAACAAGAACCGCTAGACGCTGCTACAGGCCAAACTCGTTTGGTGTGGACTGGACTCGCTCCCTCCTCCTTTGTTTCTGTCGTCGTTGTCGTCGTCAATGTTTTATGTATGCCAACGTGGAATGCAGTTCATCCCATATTCGGTTCGTTCGCTTGCCACTCGGGCTACAGCCCAGTCGTGCTCTCCGGCCAAACCAGAGACTATATAGTGTGTGTTTAGTTTTTCACTTTAAATGTCTCTTTTATATATCTTTTTCATTTTAGATGTCATGGATGGACATAATATGGTCACATCAAAGTGTGTGACTTATTATACCCTATTATAACCGAAACCACAACGATTTAGACATTGTTCATGGGGCTGCTTCTTCCAATCTAGGGCGGCCGCGACATCCCCTTGCATTATACACCACAACGGGTTATTGCAGATTTGATTTGCATCTTCTTCCTTTTTCCATGCGAATTTGTGTTTACTCGGAACTTCCCGATTGCCGTTAGTTGTTGAGTCTGTTTGGGTTTCATGTGTCCCCTCAAAATCCGGACCTCTACTATCCCGCTTTTCACTGTCGGACACATATTACCTGTTGATTCGGCTATTTAGTTGGCATCCCCCAATTACGTGAGATTAGGAGTTGAGGATGTACCAATCTATTTATATTGAACCTTTTTACTTAATTATAACTTAGTTTTTTTTTGGTAAATTATGTTGTTTTATTGCAACTATTATTGGGTATGATTAGCAAAATTAACTATGTCAAAATTCCCATTCATCTGAAATATAAGCTTTTCACCCGGCTAATATATAGCACTAAAATTATATATCAAGTGATTAAATTTAAATACATTTTGTCGAAATTTTTGTTTATATTGTTTAGTTTTGGGTATTAAATAAGATCATTTGTCATACTTAGTAGATTTCATATAAATCTAGTCAACCCCATATTTTCACATTATTCCAAGAATTAGTGGCGGGAATTGAGGTATTATAATGTCTTTGGATGCATGTCACATTTTTCATAGTATCCTATAATATCTACATAACTTGGTATAGTGATTTTAGATTTTGAATCCAGTAAATAACTTGGCAAATATATATGGAGCACAAGCCTATACAGCTTAGGTGTAACTAAAAGGGTGATATGAAATTCTAGAACGCGTGAAGTGTCAACTATCTAGTAGTCTGTTTTTTTTTCTTGAACAAGAAGAGGCGCCGAAGGCGCCAATTTTCACTTCAGCTCATAAGCAAGTAACATCATGTACCCCTAGACCAGTAAATCAGATGGAGCATCTCTCTTGTACCCCTAGACCAGTAAATCAGATGTAGCATCATTTTACCGTGGATGGTTTTGGGTGATTTTAATGAAGCTCTATGGCAAGAGGAGCATCTCTCTTGTACCCCTAGACCAGTAAATCAGATGGATGCGTTCCGTGAGGTTTTATATGAATGCAACCTAACTGATCTTGGCTTTTCAGGTGTGCCATACACGTATGACAACAAAAGGCTGGGAAGGGCTAATGTTCGTGTTCGCCTGGACAGGGCGGTGGCTTGCCCGGCGTGGCGGGATAGGTATGCGTACACAAGAGTATTACACCTAACGTCGCCTGTATCGGATCATTGCCCAGTCCTTGTTCAGATGGAACAAGAGGTCCGCATGCCACAACGTCAGCCCAGACGACAGTATGAAATCATGTGGGAGAGGGAATTTGATCTCGCAGAAAGAATAGCCATGGCATGGGGTGAAGCAGGACATAAAAATGATCTGGCTGATATCATGCAGGGGTTGGATCGAGTCATGACTACTCTGCAATCCTGGAGTAAGAAACGGTTTGGTAATATCCTAAGAGAACTGGACAAATCAAGGAAGCGCCTGGAAGCTCTGAAGATTGAAAATGCTGACCAGCGGGAAATACGCCAAGCTACTGATCAGATGAATGAACTACTGTATAAGGAAGAAATGCTATGGTTGCAGAGGTCCCGCGTCACCTGGCTGAAAGAAGGTGATAGAAATACGAATTTTTTTCACCAAAAAGCAGTCTGGCGGGCTCGGAGGAATAAAATAAAAAGACTCAAAGATAATGAAGGAGTTTGGCAGGATGCGCCGACGGACATGGAGAGAATGGCTACATCATATTTCAAAGAATTATTTACTCGTGACCCATCACTGAATTCTGATGATCTTATTGGCCTCACTAAAGAAAAAATAACAAATGCTATGAATGATGACCTGTGCAGGGACTTCACGGATGAAGAGATAGGTGATGCGCTATTCCAAATAGGACCATTGAAGGCGCCAGCGGTGGATGGGTTCCCAGGCCAGTTCTATCAAAGAAATTGGGGTACTATCAAAGAACAAGTTATAAATGCAGTTAAGTTATTCTTTGTGACAGGACATATGCCTGAAGGGGTAAATGATACCGCTATAGTCCTGATTCCAAAGAATGACCAGCCTGAAACACTAAAGGACTTTCGGCCAATAAGTCTTTGTACAGTCATTTACAAGATCATTGCAAAATGTATGGTGAATAGAATGAGACCAATATTGGGTGAAATTATCTCTATCAACCAGAGTACCTTTGTACCAGGAAGATTAATAACAGATAATGCATTGGTGGCTTTTGAGTGCATTCATTTTATTGAGCATAACACAAGTACAAGCAAAGATTTCTGTGCGTATAAGTTAGACTTATCCAAGGCTTACGACAGAGTGTATTGGGACTTTCTGAAGAAAGTGATGCAAAGGATGGGTTTCTGTCATCGATGGGTGGACTGGATAATGGCATGTGTCACCTCGGTGAGTTACAAGGTTAAATTCAATGGAAACCTCCTGGATTCATTTTCTCCCTCTCGGGGCCTCCGACAGGGTGATCCTCTCTCTCCATTTTTGTTTCTGTTTGTTGCGGATGGGATGTCCACACTATTACAGAATGCTGTCGACATACATACCATTGAACCGCTCAGAGTTTGCCGTAATGCTCCTGGTGTATCTCATCTCTTATTTGCAGATGATAGTTTATTGTTCTTCAAAGCGCAGGGGGACCAGGCACAGCGGGTTCTTGAGATTCTGGACACTTATGCTAGTAGCACAGGCCAACTCATCAATCCTGGGAAATGCTCAATTTACTTTGGTGAGGCATGCCGGGAGGACAGGAGAGTGGAAGTAAAGGAGATACTCAGTATAGAACAAGAAACATTTGAATCAAAGTATTTGGGGCTCCCAACACCGGAGGGGAGAATGTCCAGGGATAAATTTCAAAGCCTCCAAGCAAAATTAGCTAAATGCCTCGTGGAATGGGATGATAACCATAAGTCTCAGGCGGCAAAGGAAGTCCTAATTAAATCGATTGCTCAGTCAATTCCAGTCTATGTGATGAGTGTCTTTAAGCTCCCACTTGGCCTATGTGATGAGCTAACAAAAATGATTAGGAGGTACTGGTGGGGTGCGGAAAATGGGAGAAGGAAGACTCATTGGATCTCATGGGACATCATGCTACGACCCAAAGATTATGGAGGCGTGGGCTTTCGAGATATGAGAATCTTTAACCAAGCCTTGTTGGCCCGGCAGGCGTGGCGTCTACTACAATTCCCTGATACACTTTGTGCACAAATCCTAAAAGCTAAATATTACCCTAATGGACTCCTGTTGGATACTGTGTTTTCAGGTAATGGATCATCGACATGGCACGCAATTGAGTATGGGCTCGAGCTGCTCAAGACTGGAGTTATATGGAGGGTTGGTAATGGTGCGAGCATACGTGTATGGCGCGATCCGTGGATACCCAGGGAATCTAACCATCAGCCACAGACTCCTCGAGGACGATGCCGTTATCGATGGGTAGCAGATTTTCTAACCTTGGATGGTGCATGGAATATGCAGCGCCTGGAGCAATATTTCTCGGCTGTGGACGTCAAGGACATATTGCAGATCAAGCCATCTCGATGGAATGAAACAGATTTCGTGTCTTGGTTCCCGGAGAAAAGTGGTCTGTTCACGGTCAGGAGTGCATACCGTCTGGCTCTACACCGTGAAATGATGCAGCAGGACCGTGGGGCAACAAGCTCGCGACCAGATGGAGCTAGGCCAAGCTGGAGGCTGATTTGGAAGTGCCCAGTTCCTCATAAAGTCCGAATTTTGGCATGGAAAATATGCCGTAATGCTATCGCAACCCAAGTAAACATGTTCAGAAGGGGTATGGCGACCACAGAGCTATGCCAGATATGCGGACGTGAGAAGGAGAATTCCCTACATACGTTCTTAAGGTGCCCACATGCCTCAACATTATGGCAGGCAATGACAGAAGTATGGGACCTTCCCAACCTCCAAACCATGCAGCCAATGGGGCACGAGTGGCTCCTCCAGATCCTTCATGCTAGCTCGGAGGAACAGCGCGCGATGACCTTGATGGTCATATGGCGGATTTGGCATGCACATAATGAGCTAACCCACAACAAACCATGTCCGTCGATCGAGGGGTCCAGACGGTTCCTAGTAAGTTATCTGAATTCCCTCAAAATTATCAAGCAATTTCCAGACTCTGATATTACCAAAGGAAAAATGGTGATCGACCAAGGGCAAGGTTTTAGGAAAGATAAAGGCAGGAGCGAAACTGTGAGAACTGAGCATCAGCAATGGACACACCCGGCGGAAAGTGAAGTGAAACTCAATGTAGACGGAGCGTTTTCCATGGATGGGCGAGCAGGGATTGGTATGGTGCTGCGGAACTGCAATGGAGAGGTTTTATATGCAGCATGCCAGCAAGTGCATCACTGTAGCGACGCCCTTGAAGTGGAACTGATGGCGATTGAGATGGGTGTGAAGCAGGCATTGCAGTGGACACAGCAGACCTTCAGCGTGGAATCGGATTGCGCGGAGGCGATCAACATGATCAAACAAACACCGCCAAATATCTCTGCATACGCGTTTAGGATAAATGAGATTCGAGAAGTTCTTCGGGAAAGAGATAGTCCTTTAGTTAAAATAGGTAGAGAGGCTAACAATGCTAGCCATGAGTTAGCAAAGTTAGCTCGGATTCAAGGTAGAAATGAGGCGTGGTTTAGTTGTCCGCCAGAGATCACTGTGGTGATTGGCCATGATTGTAACCCTGTGAACATTTAATGAAATCTCTTTTCCCCGCAAAAAAAAAGTAACATCATGTAATACAACAAAGCCATGCAAGTTTAAGTTCTTGAGAGCTAGAGCTATAGGGCAAATCCTGCTTGTGTGAGATGAAGAAATACAAGTGAAGATAGGCCTCTGTTGTGAAGTACCCGCTTATAGTTGTTGGGAGTGTCGCGCCCACTCTAGCAGATCCTCATTTTATTTATATACATATATAATGTAATAATATAACTATAAATAAAAGCCGAGGGGATTTGTCCTCACCATATTGATTCGGACACTTTTCACGTACATGAACATTGTACTTGAACAGTACAATCTTTTTTCTTGCTTTTTAAAAGTTGATAGAATTTTTTCGCACTAATTCATCAGTAGAAATATTCTACAGTAACTTAGTTATCTGCGGGTAATACTTCATCCGAGCATAACTCTTTAGCGGTAATTCTAATTTACCGCGTTAACTATTTCGTAGTGGTTCTTCGCCATGCGGTAACTACCTAGATTTTCTCAAAAAGCAATTTGTCGGTAAAAAATCTCGAACGCCAACAATAATTTGACGATGTCAGCTACGAAACATGCAGTTAATTACCTAATAAAAATTCTTTCAGTGTGTATTTCCATGATGGTAATTTCTCAACAGTGCATAAGCGTGGTAATTGTATAGAAATCTTCAATGTCGGCTCACCTGTCATGAACCCAACATTACGGATTGGATATATTCGGATGCTCACCCGCCACAGATCGGCCATATCAACTGCGTCCTCTTAATCGACCACGTCAGCTAGGCTCCGCATGTACTATTTCTGGCCGCGCAACTATTTCGACTGCGCTCGCCGCATGAACTATCTTTGATGGCACAACTATTTCGTCTATCTTTGGTGCCTCAACTATTTCGACTGCACCCGCCGCATGGACTATCTTTGGTGGCGCAACTATTTCGACTGCCTCGCTACAGCAGAACTAAGTGTTCCTCTTCCTTTCGCCACACCCGATGATCGGGGAGGCGCCATTACATCGTTACCTCTAGTACTCTCGATTACTTGGTGGATTTATTTCTCCCGACTCAGTGGATTTATTTTCTTCATCACATATGGTTATTGATACGTCTCCGACGTATCGATAATTTCTTATGTTCCATGCCACATTATTGATGATATCTACATGTTTTATGCACATTTTATGTCATATTCGTGCATTTTCTGGAACTAACCTATTAACAAGATGCCGAAGAGCCGAGTTGTTGTTTTACTGGCTGTTTTTGGTTTCAGAAATCCTAGTAACGAAATATTCTCGGAATTGGACGAAATCAACGCCCGTGGTCCTATTTTGCCACGAAGCTTCCGAAGACCGAAGAGGAGTCGAAGTGGGGCCACGAGGGGCCGCCACCATAGGGCGGCGCGGCCCGGGCCCCGGCCGCGCCGACCTGTGGTGTGGGGCCCTCGTGTGGCCCCCCACGTTGCCCTTCCGCCTACTTAAAGCCTCCGTCGCGAAAACCCCGGAGCCGAGAACCACGATACGGAAAACCTTCCGGAGACGCCGCCGCCGCCAATCCCATCTCGGGGATTCGGAGATCTCCTTCGGCACCTCGCCGGAGAGGGGATTCATCTCCCGGAGGACTCTTCACCGCCATGGTCGCCTCCGGAGTGATGAGTGAGTAGTTCACCCCCGGACTATGGGTCCATAGCAGTAGCTAGATGGTTGTCTTCTCCTCATTGTGCTTCATTGTTGGATCTTGTGAGCTGCCTAACATGATCAAGATCATCTATCTGTAATGCTATATGTTGTGTTTGTCGGGATCCGATGGATAGAGAATACCATGTTATGTTAATTATCAAGTTATTACCTATGTGTTGTTTATGATCTTGCATGCTCTCCGTTATTAGTAGAGGCTCGGCCAAGTTGATGCTCGTAACTCCAAGAGGGAGTATTTATGCTCGATAGTGGGTTCATGCCTCCATTGACATCCGGGAAGTGACAGAAAGTTCTAAGGTTGTGGATGTGATGTTGCCACTAGGGATAAAACATTGATGCTATGTCCGAGGATGTAGTTATTGATTACATTACGCACCATACTTAATGCAATTGTCTCGTTGCTTTGCAACTTAATACTCGGAAGGGGTTCGGATGATAACCTCGAAGGTGGACTTTTTAGGCATAGATGCGCTTGGATGGCGGTCTATGTACTTTGTCGTAATGCCCAATTAAATCTCACTATATTTATCATGACATGTATGTGCATTGTTATGCCCTCTCTATTTGTCAATTGCCCGACTGTAATTTGTTCACCCAACATGCTTTTATCTTATGGGAGAGACACCTCTAGTGAACTGTGGACCCCGGTCCATTCTTTTATACCTGAAATACAAATCTGTTGCAATACTTGTCTTTACTGTTTTCTTGCAAACAATCATCTTCCACACAATACGGTTAATCCTTTGTTACAAGCAAGTCCGGTGAGATTGACAACCTCACTGTTTCGTTGGGGCAAAGTACTTTGGTTGTGTTGTGCAGGTTCCACGTTGGCGCCGAATCTCCGGTGTTGCGCCGCACTACATCCCGCCGCCATCAACCTTCAACGTGCTTCTTGACTCCTACTGGTTCGATTAAACCTTGGTTTCTTACTGAGGGAAACTTGCCGTTGTGCGCATCACACCTTCCTCTTGGGGTTCCCAACGGACGTGTCAATTACACGCCATCAAGCATAATTTCTGGCGCCGTTGCCGGGGAGATCAAGACACGCTGCAAGGGGAGTCTCCACTTCCCAACCTCTTTACTTTGTTTTTGTCTTGCTTTATTTTATTTACTACTTTGTTTGCTGCATTATATCAAAACACAAAAAAATTAGTTGCTAGCTTTACTTCATTTACTGTCTTGTTTGCTATATCAAAAACACAAAAAAATTAGTTACTTGCATTTACTTTATCTAGTTTATTTTATTTACTACTGCTAAAATGAGTAATCCTGAAGTTGAAGTTCGTTCATTTAAAAAACAAGGGGGAGAATGTTTAAAAGATGCTTGGTATAGAATTAGTGATGCCCATAATAGGTGCACTAAGAAACACTCCACCACTATCCTACTCAGGAATTTTTACGTTGGTATTTCTAGCTGGAATAGATATGTTCTTGATTGTCTCGCGGGAGGTAATTTCCTAGGCGCTCCCGCTTTAGAAGCTAGTTGCATTATTGAGAGTTTATTTGGAACACCACATGTTAATGAAACTAAAATTGAAACCTCCCTTGAGGATGTTATGAAAAAATTGGAAACCATAGAGAAAAATTTTCCGAGTGTTGAAACTAAGTTGGAGATGTTACTTGATAAAACGATGAACTTGATAAATCCTTAGGAGGAATTGATGAAAGAATTAGTGTCCTAGAAACTTGTGTTGACCATGATAATCAAATTAATAGGATTGGCGAACTTGAAAAAGCTATGGGAACCTTGGGTTCAACCTTTTCATCTTTACGAGTTTAGAGAGAAAGCTTATGTGGGAAAAGAGCAAAAGTTTATGTATGTCTCTAAAGTGCCTAAACCAAAGAAATATTATTATAGGCCTAAGATTGACAAAGCCCTTAGTACCACTACAGATGGGGGAGCTTATGATACATCTCTTGATGTTACTTGATTTACACTTTATGCGCCTAGCTGAAAGGCGTTAAAGAAAAGCGCTTATGGGAGACAACCCATGTTTTTACTACAGTATTTTTGTTTTATATTTGAGTCTTGGAAGTTGTTTACTACTGTAGCAACCTCTCCTTATCTTAGTTTTATGTTTTGTTGTGCCAAGTAAAGTCTTTGATAGTAAAGTAAATACTAGATTTGGATTACTCGCGTAAAGCATGATTTCTTTGCTGTCACGAATATGGGTCTAATTCTCTGTAGGTAACTCAGAAAATTAAGCCAATTTACGTGAGTGATCCTCAGATATGTACGCAACTTTCATTCAATTTGGGCATTTTCGTTTGAGCAAGTCTCGGTGCCTCAATAAAATCCATCTTTACGGACTGTTCTGTTTTGACGGATTCTGCCTTTTATTTCGTATTGCCTCTTTTGCTATGTTCGATGAATTTCTTTGATCCATTAATGTCCAGTAGCTTTATGCAATGTCCGAAGTGTTAAGAATGATTGTGTCACCTCCGAACATGTTAATTTTTATTGTGCACTAACCCTCTAATGAGTTGTTTCGAGTTTGGTGTGGAGGAAGTTTTCAAGGATCAAGAGAGGAGTATGATACAATATGATCAAGGAGAGTGAAAGCTCTAAGCTTGGGGATGCCCCGTTGGTTCACCCTCGCATATTCTAAGAAGACTCAAGCGTATAAGCTTGGGGATGCCCAAGGCATCCCCTTCTTCATCGACAACATTATCGTGTTCCTCCCTCGAAACTATATTTTTATTCCGTCACATCTTATGCACTTTGCTTGGAGCGTCGGTTTGTTTTTGTTTTTATTTTGTTTGAATAAAATGGATCCTAGCATTCACTTTGTGGGAGAGAGACACGCTCCGATGTAGCATATGGACAAGTATGTCCTTAGGCTCTACTCATAATATTCATGGCGAAGTTTCTTCTTCGTTAAATTGTTATATGGTTGGAATTGGAAAATGCTACATGTAGTAATTCTAAAATGTCTTGGATAATTTGATACTTGGCAATTGTTGTGCTCATGTTTAAGCTCTTGCATCATATACTTTGCACCCATTAATGAAGAAACACTTAGAGCTTGCTAATTTGGTTTGCATATTTGGTTTCTCTAGAGTCTAGATAATATCTAGTATTGAGTTTTGAACAACAAGGAAGACGGTGTAGAGTCTTATAATGTTTACAATATGTCTTTTATGTGAGTTTTGCTGCACCGTTCATCCTTGTGTTTGTTTCAAATAACCTTGCTAGCCTAAACCTTGTATCGAGAGGGAATACTTCTCATGCATCCAAAATCCTTGAGCCAACCACTATGCCATTTGTGTCCACCATACCTACCTACTACATGGTATTTATCCGCCATTCCAAAGTAAATTGCTTGAGTGCTACCTTTAAAATTCCATCATTCACCTTTGCAATATATAGCTCATGGGACAAATAGCTTAAAAACTATTGTGGTATTGAATATGTACTTATGCACTTTATCTCTTATTAAGTTGCTTGTTGTGCGATAACCATGTTTCGGGGACGCCATCAACTATTCTTTGTTGAATATCATGTGAGTTGCTATGCATGTCCGTCTTGTCTCGAAGTAAGAGAGATCTACCACCTTAATGGTTGGAGCATGCATATTGTTAGAGAAGAACATTGGGCCGCTAACTAAAGCCATGATTCATGGTGGAAGTTTCAGTTTTGGACATATATCCTCAATCTCATATGAGAATAATAATTGTTGCCACATGCTTATGCATTAAAGAGGAGTCCATTATCTCGTTGTCCATGTTGTCCCTGTATGGATGTCTAAGTTGAGAATAATCAAAAGCGAGAAATCCAAAATGCGAGCTTCTCCTTAGACCTTTGTACAGGCGGCATGGAGGTACCCCATTGTGACACTTGGTTAAAACATGTGTATTGCGATGATCCGGTAGTCCAAGCTAATTAGGACAAGGTGCGGGCACTATTAGTATACTATGCATGAGACTTGCAACTTGTAAGATATAATTTACATAACTCATATGCTTTATTACTACCGTTGACAAAATTGTTTCATGTTTTCAAAATAAAAGCTCTAGCACAAATATAGCAATCGATGCTTTCCTCTTTGAAGGACCATTCTTTTTACTTTTATGTTGAGTCAGCTCACCTATCTCTCTCCACCTCAAGAAGCAAACACTTGTGTGAACTGTGCATTGATTCCTACATACTTGCATATTGCACTTGTTATATTACTCTATGTTGACAATTATCCATGAGATATACATGTTACAAGTTGAAAGCAACCGCTGAAACTTAATCTTCCTTTGTGTTGCTTCAATACCTTTACTTTGATTTATTGCTTTATGAGTTAACTCTTATGCAAGACTTATTGATGCTTGTCTTGAAGTACTATTCATGAAAAGTCTTTGCTTTATGATTCACTTGTTTACTCATGTCATTACCATTGTTTTGATCGCCGCATTCATTACATATGTTTACAAATAGTATGATCAAGGTTATGATGGCATGTCACTTCGTAAATTATCTTTGTTATCGTTTTACCTCGCTTCGGACGAGCGTAACTAAGCTTGGGGATGCTGATACGTCTCCGACGTATCGATAATTTCTTATGTTCCATGCCACATTATTGATGATATCTACATGTTTTATGCACACTTTATGTCATATTCGTGCATTTTCCGGAACTAACCTATTAACAAGATGCCGAAGAGCCGCTTGTCGTTTTCTGCTGTTTTTGGTTTCGTAAATCCTAGTAACGAAATATTCTCGAATTGGACGAAATCAACGCCCGTGGTCCTATTTTGCCACGAAGCTTCCGGAAGACCGAAGAGGAGTCGAAGCGGGGCCACGAGGCGCCGCCACCATAGGGCGGCGCGGCCCAGGCCCTGGCCGCGCCGACCTGTGGTGTGGGGCCCTCGTGTGGCCCCCCACGTTGCCCTTCCGCCTACTTAAAGCCTCCGTCGCGAAAACCCCAGGACCGAGAACCACGATACGGAAAACCTTACTGAGACGCCGCCGCCGCCAATCCCATCTCGGGGGATTCTGGGATCTCCTCCGCACCCCGCCGGAGAGGGGATTCATCTCCCTGAGGACTCTTCACCGCCATGGTCGCCTCCGGAGTGATGAGTGAGTAGTTCACCCCCGGACTATGGGTCCATAGCAGTAGCTAGATGGTTGTCTTCTCCTCATTGTGCTTCATTGTTGGATCTTGTGAGCTGCCTAACATGATCAAGATCATCTATCCGTAATGCTATATGTTGTGTTTGTCTCAGATCCGATGGATAGAGAATACCATGTTATGTTAATTATCAAGTTATTACCTATGTGTTGTTTATGATCTTGCATGCTCTCCGTTAATAGTAGAGGCTCTGGCCAAGTTGATGCTCGTAACTCCAAGAGGGAGTATTTATGCTCGATAGTGGGTTCATGCCTCCATTGATACCTGGGAAGTGACGTAAAGCTCTAAGGTTGTGGATGTGTCATTGCCACTAGGGATAAAACATTGATGCTATGTCCAAGGATGTAGTTATTGATTACATTACGCACCATACTTAATGCAATTGTCTGTTGCTTTGCAACTTAATACCGGAAGGGGTTCTGATGATAACCCGAAGGTGGACTTTTTAGGCATAGATGCAGCTTGGATGGCGGTCTATGTACTTTGTCGTAATGCCCAATTAAATCTCACTATATTTATCATGACATGTATGTGCATTGTTATGCCCTCTCTATTTTTCAATTGCCCGACCGTAATTTGTTCACCCAACATGCTTTTATCTTATGGGAGAGACACCTCTAGTGAACCGTGGATCCCGGTCCATTCTTTTATACTCGAAATACAAATCTGCCGTAATACTTGTTCTTTACCGTTTTCTTGCAAACAATCATCTTCCACACAATACGGTTAACCCTTTGTTACAGCAGAAGTCGGTGAGATTGACAACCTCACTCGTTTTGTTGGGGCAAAGTACTTTGGTTGTGTTGTGCAGTGTTCCACGTTGGCGCCGAAATCTCCGGTGTTGCGCCGCACTACATCCCGCCGCCATCAACCTTCAACGTGCTTCTTGACTCCTACTGGTTCGATTAAACCTTGGTTTCTAACTGAGGGAAACTTGCCGCTGTGCGCATCACACCTTCCTCTTGGGGTTCCCAACGGACGTGTCAATTACACGCATCAGTTATCAATGTATATCATCTTATATAATATATGATCCGATGAACTCACGGGTCAAAGGCTTCATCATCTATGATTACTCGATGGACTTATCTTCTTCGGTCCTGGATATATCTTCTCCCCATGAACTGTTGGGTCAATGGCTTCATCATCTATGATTACTCGATGAACTTATCTTCTTCAGCCCTGGATATATCATCACCTACGGTTATTAATGGATTTATCTCCTATGGCTATATAATATTGATCCAATATACTCTCGGGTCAGTGGATTCATCGTCTGGAATATTCAATAGATATCATCTTATATAATATTGACTTGATGCACTTCTATCGGGAGCGCTGGAATTACTGGGGGCTGCAAGGAATTACTACAATATTGATAATTAATTAATACTCCCACCGGAAGCTATGGTTATTGATATGAATTATTAAAATATTGATAACTAATTAATACTCCCACCGGGAGCTATGGTTATCGAATTATTACAATATCGATAACTAATTAATACTCCCACCGGGAGCTATGGTTATCGATATGAATTATTACAAATATTGATAATTAATTAATACTCCCATAGAGAATTATTACAATATCGATAACTAATTAATACTCCCACCGGGAGCTATGGTTATCGATATGAATTATTACAAATATTGATAATTAATTAATACTCCCATCGGGAGCTATGGTTATCGATATACTAAAAATCCATCCAAGCCTTAGATAGATTATCGAGTGCTGCAGTTGATGGACACAATACAAACTTACAAAAAGATCCATGCCGGTACTTTAAACTACAGAAGTGCTAAAGAGCAACGGAGTCAACCGCAGACACAGTTCCTTCGATTCGTTCGGGGCTGACGCCAAAACATACATCATCGGTTAAAACGAAGTTGCACATTACTACGGGTCTAGCGAACCTGCAACAAGAGCTGATCACTCAAAGATTCGCCTCCGACAAACTTACAAACAATGGCATCAATGATGCTCAAGGTGCATTAAGAACTGCCCCTTGAAACAAACAACAATGTGTCAATGGCACTTGAAGAAAACTATAACATCGGGTTGCTCAACTTGATTCTATACACGGTTGCAACCATCCGTGCCCAGACTCGGGGCTACTTCCATCGGGAGCGCTGGACGCGCACCCGATAAAATTATCGACTCCTCCGGGATATCACCCAAATTATCGACTCCTCCGGGATATCACCCAAATTATCGACTCCTCTGGGATATCACCCAAATTATCGACTCCTCCGGGATATCACCCAAATTATCGACTCCTCCGGGATATCACCCGAATTGTCGACTTCTCCGGGATATCACTGATACGACTCCAATTTGCATCACTATTTTATATCATAAATTGCTGTTATTCATTGATATATTTCATATTGGGACACAATACTTATGTTATTTCATCTATTTTGCATGTTTCATGATTATTTGGAGATTGAGCAC
>NC_061510.1:106422988-106530364 GCF_022539505.1 Lolium rigidum
CAATGTATATCATCTTATATAATATATGATCCGATGAACTCACGGGTCAAAGGCTTCATCATCTATGATTACTCGATGGACTTATCTTCTTCGGTCCTGGATATATCTTCTCCCCATGAACTGTTGGGTCAATGGCTTCATCATCTATGATTACTCGATGAACTTATCTTCTTCAGCTCTGGATATATCATCACCTACGGTTATTAATGGATTTATCTCCTATGGCTATATAATATTGATCCAATATACTCTCGGGTCAGTGGATTCATCGTCTGGAATATTCAATGGATATCATCTTATATAATATTGACTTGATGCACTTCTATCGGGAGCGCTGGAATTACTGGGGGCTGCAAGGAATTACTACAATATTGATAATTAATTAATACTCCCACCGGAAGCTATGGTTATTGATATGAATTATTAAAATATTGATAACTAATTAATACTCCCACCGGGAGCTATGGTTATCGAATTATTACAATATTGATAACTAATTAATACTCCCACCGGGAGCTATGGTTATCGATATGAATTATTACAAATATTGATAATTAATTAATACTCCCATCGGGAGCTATGGTTATCGATATACTAAAAATCCATCCAAGCCTTAGATAGATTATCGAGTGCTGCAGTTGATGGACACAATACAAACTTACAAAAAGATCCATGCCGGTACTTTAAACTACAGAAGTGCTAAAGAGCAACGGAGTCAACGGCAGACACAGTTCCTTCGATTCGTTCGGGGCTGACGCCAAAACATACATCATCGGTTAAAACGAAGTTGCACATTACTACGGGTCTAGCGAACCTGCAACAAGAGCTGATCACTCAAAGATTCGCCTCCGATAAACTTACAAACAATGGCATCAATGATGCTCAAGGTGCATTAAGAACTGCCCCATGAAACAAACAACAATGTGTCAATGGCACTTGAAGAAAACTATAACATCGGGTTGCTCAACTTGATTCTATACACGGTTGCAACCATCCGTGCCCAGACTCGGGGGCTGTGCGCTGGACGCGCACCCGATAAAATTATCGACTCCTCCGGGATATCACCCAAATTATCGACTCCTCCGGGATATCACCCAAATTATCGACTCCTCTGGGATATCACCCAAATTATCGACTCCTCCGGGATATCACCCGAATTGTCGACTTCTCCGGGATATCACTGATACGTCTCAAACGTATCTATAATTTCTTATGTTTCATGCTACTTTTATGACAATACTCACATGTTTTATACACACTTTACATCATTATTATGCATTTTCCGGCACTAACCTATTGACAAGATGCCGAAGCGCCAGCTTCCTGTTTTCTCGTTGTTTTTGGTTTCAGTAAATCCTACAAAGGAAATATTCTCGGAATTGGACGAAATCAACGCCCGTGGTCTTATTTTTCCACGGAGCTTCCGAAGACCGAAGAGCATACGAAGTGGGGCCATGAGGTGGCCAGACCACAAGGCGGCGCGCCAAGGAGGGCCCGCGCCGCCCTATGGTGTGGGTCCCTCGTCGGCCCTCCGACTCGCCCTTCCGCCTACTTAAACTCTCCGTCGCAAAAACCCTATTACCGAGAGCCACGATACGGAAAAAGTTCCGCAGACGCCGCCGCCGCCAATCCCATCTCGGGGATTCAGAGATCGCCTCCCGCACCCTCGCCGGAGAGGGGAATCATCTCCCGGAGGACTCTACATCACCATGATCGCCTCCGGACTGATGTGTGAGTAGTTCATCCTTGGACTATGGGTCCATAGCAGTAGCTAAATGGTTGTCTTCTCGTCATGTGCTATCATGTTAGATCTTGTGAGCTGCCTATCATGATCAAGATCATCTATTTGTAATGCTATATGTTGTGTTTGTTGGGATCCGATGAATATGGAATACTATGTCAAGTTGATTATCAATCTATCATATATGTGTTGTTTATGTTCTTGCATGCTCTCCGTTGCTAGTAGAGACTCGGCCAAGTTGATACTTGTAACTCCAAGAGGGAGTATTTATGCTCGATAGTGGGTTCATGCCTCCATTGAATCCGGGGACGAAGGATGAAAAGTTCTAAGGTTGTGGATGTGTCGTTGCCACTAGGGATAAAACATCAATGTTTTGTCTAAGGATATTTTTGTTGATTACATTACGCACCATACTTAATGCAATTGTCTGTTGTTTGCAACTTAATACTGGAAGGGGTGCGGATGCTAACCCGAAGGTGGACTGATACGTCTCCAACGTATCCATAATTTCTGATGTTACATGCTTGTTTTATGACAATACTTACATGTTTTGCTTGCACTTTATGATGATTTTATGCGTTTTCCGGAACTAACCTATTAACAAGATGCCACAGCGCCAGTTCATGTTTTCTGCTGTTTTTGGTTCCAGAAAGGCTGTTCGGGCAATATTTTCGGAATTCGACGAAACGAAGACCAAACATCCTATTTTTCCCGGGAGGCTCCAGAACACCGAAGGGGAGCTCGGAGGAGAGCCGGGGGCCACCACACATGTGGGCCGCGCGGGCCACACCCCGGCCGCGCCGGCCTACCGTGGGGCCACCCCGTCGCCCTCTCCGCGCCGCCTCTTCGCCTATTTAAGCCCTTTCGACCTAAAAACGCAAGCACCTTTTGACGAAACTCCGTGAAAGACTCCGGGGCGCCGCCACCATCGCGAAACTCCAATTCGGGGGACAGAAGTCTCTCGTTCCGCACCTCGCCGGGACGGGGAAGTGCCCCCGAAGCCATCTCCATCAACGCCATCGCCTCCATCATGCTCCGTGAGTAGTTCCCCCATGGACTACGGGTTCTAGCTGTAGCTAGTTGGTATCATCTCTCCCATGTACTTCAATACAATGATCTCATGAGCTGCCTTACATGATTGAGATTCATCTGATGTAATCGGTGTTGTGTTTGTCGGGATCCGATGGATTGTTACGTTATGATTGTTTATCTACAAAGTTTATGAAGTTATTGTTGCTGCAATCTTGTTGTGTTTAATGCTTGTCACTAGGGTCCGAGTGGCATGATCTTAGATTTAAGCTCTATACTTATTGCTTAGATTGTATCTACAAGTTGTATGCACATGTCTATGTCCGGAACCAAAGGCCCCAAAGTGACAGAAATTGGGACAACCGGAGGGGAAGGCTTAGATATGAGGATCACATGTTTTCACGGAGTGTTAATGCTTTGCTCCGGTGCTCTATTAAAAGGAGTACCTTAATTTCCAGAGATTCCGTAGAGGCCCGGCTGCCACCGGCTGGTAGGACAAAAGATGTTGTGCAAGTTTCTCATTGCGAGCACGTACGACTATAATTGGAAAACATGCCTACATGATTAATGATCTTGATGTTCTATCTCAATGCTATTTCAATCCTATCAATTGCCCGACTGTAATTTGTTCACCCAACACTTGTTATTGGAGAGTTGCCACTAGTGTAGATAGCTGGGAACTCCGATCCATCTTTCATCATCATATACTCGTTCTACATGTCATTGGAAGTAGTATCAACTATCTTCTCGGTGCCATTGCTCCCGTGTTACTATTATCGCCGCCGTGTTACCGTTACTACTCGCTCTCATATCACTCGCTACTTTCACATCACCCCCGTTACTAGTGCTTTTCCAGGTGCAGCTGAATTGACGACTCAACTGTTAAGGCTTATAAGTATTCTTTACCTCCCCTTGTGTCGAATCAATAAATTGGGTTTTACTACCCGCGAAGACTGCTGCGATCCCCTATACTTGTGGGTTATCAAGACTGTTTTCTGGCGCCGTTGCCGGGTAGGCATAGCTCTACTCATAAGTTCACCTGGGGAGTACACTCTACCTCTCTCTCTGTTTTTATTTTGTTTAATTTTGTTTTGCCTAGTTTACTTTTGTCTAGTTTATTTGTGCTCAGTTTATTTCTGTCTAGTATTAGTTTGCGTAGTTTACTTTTGTTTAGTTTATTTTTGTCTTGTTTTATTTTTCTCATATACCCAAAAATCCATAAAAATTTGAAAACCCGAAAAATTAAAAACTGCTATTATGGGAGAACCTACAACCTATTTGGAGCTTATTGAATTATATAATAATTATAGAGAATCAAGAACTGGTAAAATAATGAGTGCTATGATAGAAAAATTGAATACAATGGCTAGAATCTTGCTTAGACGCCATGATATAAACTGTTGCTCTCAACAGAATACTAAACATCTTAAATTTCAATGTGGCTTTAGTGAGGAATTTTTAATTAAGAACTATAATCGGAATTGCTATATTCATTATGGGTTCGAAGAGGTAGAACAATTTGTCTTATTTATGGGAGCCTCCGAGATAGAATCCTTCATGGTTGAGAATTATGAAACTTGTGCTATTTGTAAGGACCTTAAAGATTATGTCTCTACTATCCTTAATTCTTGCATAGAATGCTACAGTAGGAATCCTTATATCCTTGATTATAAAGAGAGACACATTAATGCACAAGAATGCACTCACAATTTGCAGGAACCCGCGGAAGAAGAAATTGATGAACCTGAAAGCTCATTGGATGAAAAAGAGGAGGAAATTGATGAACCCTGGAAGCTCATTGGATGAAAAAGAAGAGGAGAGCGACGAACAAAAGGAGGAAGAATGGATTAGCTACCCATGCCAACCTTCTAATGAGAGTAACTCTTTATCTCTTACAATATTTGATTGTCCTCCATGCTTACCGGAAGAGGTTGAATGTTATGTTCCTGTGGATTCTCTTGAAATATTCCCTATGAGTAAAACTTGTGAGAATAATTATGCTACTGTTATTCATGATAATCCATGCTACTTTTATAAATCTTATGATAATTCTTTGTTTGTGCCTGATGTCGAAATGCATGGTACTAAAGAATTTTGCGTAGCAAATGTTTATGATAAAGCTCTTGATGATGGTCCTATGTTACTTGATAATATTAATTGTACTACTAATGAAAATGGGATTGGAGAGGTCTTGACATTATCTATGAGTCCCATATCTCTTGAGATTGATCAACCATCTTGTTATATTATTGATAAAAGTGTGTTTGAAAGTTTTAATCGCACTATTTTTGAGCTTGATAAAAATTATGTGTTTATGGATCATGAAAAGCATGCTATATGTGATAGTTATATTATTGAGTTTGTTCATGAATCTACTGAAAATTATTATGAGAGAGGAAAATATAGTTGTAGAAATTTGCATGGTACTAAAACACCTCTCTATATGCTGAAAATTTTGAAGTTACTCCTGTTTTATCTTCCTATGCTTGTTACTTTGCTCTTCATGAACTTGTTTATTTACAAGATTCCTATGCATAGGAAGCATGTTAGACTTAAATGTGTTTTGAAATTGCCTCTTGATGCCCTCTTTTGCTTCGAATCCTAACTCTTGCGAGTGCATCATAAAAACTGCTGAGCCCATCTTAATGGCTATAATGAAAGAACTTCTTGGGAGATAACCCATGTGTTTATTTTACTACAGTACTTTGTTTTATATTTGCGTCTTGGAAGTTGTTACTACTGTAGCAACCTCTCATTATCTTTATTTTATTGCAATGTTGTGCCAAGTGAAGCCTCTAATCGAAGGTTCATACTAGATTTGGATTATTGCGCAGAAACAGATTTCTTGCTGTCACGAATCTGGGCCTAATTCTCTATAGGTAACTCAGAAAATTATGCAAATTTACGTGAGTGATCCTCAGATATGTACGTAACTTTCATTCAATTTGGGCATTTTCATCTGAGCAAGTATGGTGCCTCAATAAAATTCGTCTTTACGGACTGTACTGTTTTGACAGATTCTGCCTTTTATTTCGCATTGCTTCTTTCGCTGTGTTGGGTGGATTTCTTTGTTCCATTACCTTCCAAGTAGCTTTGGGCAATGTCCAGAAGTGTTAAGAATGATTGTGTCACCTCTGAACATGTGAATTTTTGATTATGCACTAACCCTCTAATGAGTTTGTTTCGAGTTTGGTGTGAAGGAAGTTTTCAAGGGTCAAGAGAGGAGGATGATATATGATCAAGAAGAGTGAAAAGTCTAAGCTTGGGGATGCCCCCGTGGTTCATCCCCGCATATTTCAAGAAGACTCAAGCGTCTAAGCTTGGGGATGCCCAAGGCATCCCCTTCTTCATCAACTTATCAGGTTTCTTCTATTGAAACTATATTTTTATTCGGTCACATCATATGTGCTTTACTTGGAGCGTCTGTGTGCTTTTATTTTTTGTTTTGTTTGAATAAGATCGGATCCTAGCAATCCTTATTTGGGAGAGAGACACGCTCCGCTTTTTCATATGAACACTTGTGTTCTTCGTTTTACTTTTAATGTTCAATGATAAAAGTTGGAAGCTATTGCACTTGTTGATATTTGGTTGAAAACAGAAAATGCCTCATCATGTCTTGAATAATTTGACACTTGGCAATTGTTTTGAGCTCTCAAGTAGATCATTATTAAGTTTTTTTCATGTAGTTTAAACCTATTAGTGGAGAACTACCGTAGAGCTTGTTGAAATTGGTTTGCATGATTGGTCTCTCTTAAGGTCTAGATATTTTCTAGTAAAAGTGTTTGAGCAACAAGGAAGACAATGTAGAGTATTATAATGCTTGCAATATGTTCTTATGTAAGTTTTGTCTGTACCGGTTCATACTTGTGTTTGCTTCAAACAACCTTGCTAGCCAAAGCCTTGTACCGAGAGGAAATGCTTCTCGTGCATCCAAAACCTTGAGCCAAAACCTATGCCATTGGTGTCCACCATATCTACCTACTATGTGGTATTTCCTGCCATTCCAAGTAAATACTTCATGTGCTACCTTTAAACCTTCAAAATGCTTCTCAATTTGTGTTGATGTTTTATAGCTCACGAGGAAGTATGTGGTGTTTTATCTTTCAGCCTTGTCATTTACTTTTTGACAGACTCTCACCAATGGACTAGTGGCTTCATCCGCTTATCCAATAATTTTGCAAAAAGAGCTGGCAATGGGGTTCCCAGCCCCAATTAATTAACTTGCATTAATAATTCTCTTCACGTGTTTTGCCCTGATCTATCAGTAAGCAACTTAATTTTGCAAATAGACACTCCTTCATGGTATGTGAATGTTGGAAGGCACCCGAGGATTCGGTTAGCCATGGCTTGTGTAAGCAAAAGGTTGGGAGGAGTGTCATCCATAAATAATGAAACTAAAATACATGTGTAAACAAAAGAGAAGAGGGATGATCTACCTTGCCTGGTAGAGATAACGTCCTTCATGGGAGCCGCTCTTGAAAGTCCGGTTGATGAGGTAGTTAGAGTGCCCACTATCATTCGTTGACAACAACAAACACCTCTCAAAACTTTACTTTTATGCTCTCTATATGATTTCAAAACTTAAAAAGCTCTAGCACATGATTTAATCCCTGCTTCCCTCTGCGAAGGGCTATTCTTTTACTTTATGTTGAATCGGTTTACCTACTTCCTTCCATCTTAGAAGCAAACGCTTGTGTCAACTGTGCATTGATTCTTACATACTTGCTTATTTGCATTCATTATATTACTTTTATGTTGACCATTATCCATGAGATATACATGTTGAAAGTTGAAAGCA
Organism: Lolium rigidum; assembly: GCF_022539505.1. Taxonomy (NCBI): domain Eukaryota; kingdom Viridiplantae; phylum Streptophyta; class Magnoliopsida; order Poales; family Poaceae; genus Lolium; species Lolium rigidum. The sequence continues at coordinate 106,430,557 of NC_061510.1, forward strand.
ACTGCTGAAACTTAAATCTTCCTTTGTGTTGCTTCGATGCCTTTACTTTGAATCTATTGCTTTATGAGTTAACTCTTGTGCAAGGCTTTTGATGCTTGTCTTGAAAGTACTCTTCATGAAAAGTTTTGCTATATGTTATCTATTAGATCATTTCCTTGAGTCACTTCATTCATTTCATGTGCTTTGTAATAGTATGATCAAGGTTATGTAAGTAGCATGTCACTTCAGAAATTATTCTTTTTATCGTTTACCTACTCGAGGACGAGTAGGAACTAAGCTTGGGGATGCTTGATACGTCTCCAACGTATCCATAATTTCTGATGTTCCATGCTTGTTTTATGACAATACTTACATGTTTTGCTTGCACTTTATGATGATTTTATGCGTTTTCCGAACTAACCTATTAACAAGATGCCACAGTGCCGGTTCTCGTTTTCCGCTGTTTTTGGTTCCGTAAAGGCTGTTCGGGCAATATTCTCGGAATTCGACGAAACGAAGACCAAACATCCTATTTTTCCCGGGAGGCTCCGAACACCGAAGGGGAGTCGGAGGAGAGCCGGGGGCCACCACACATGTGGGCCGCGCGGGCCACACCCCGGCCGCGCCGGCCTCATCGTGGGGCCACCCCGTCGCCCCTCCCGCGCCGCCTCTTCGCCTATTTAAGCCCTTTCGACCTAAAAACGCAGTACCTTTTGACGAAACTCCGGAAAGACTCCGGGGCGCCGCCACCATCGCGAAACTCCAATTCGGGGGACAGAAGTCTCTGTTCCGGCACCCCTGCCGGGACGGGGAAGTGCCCCTGGAAGCCATCTCCATCAACGCCACCGCCTCCATCATGCTCCGTGAGTAGTTCCCCCATGGACTACTGGTTCTAGCTGTAGCTAGTTGGTATCATCTCTCCCATGTACTTCAATACAATGATCTCATGAGATGCCTTACATGATTGAGATTCATCTGATGTAATCGGTGTTGTGTTTGTCGGGATCCGATGGATTGTTACGTTATGATTGTTTATCTACAAAGTTTATGAAGTTATTGTTGCTGCAATCTTGTTGTGTTTAATGCTTGTCACTAGGGCCCGAGTGGTATGATCTTAGATTTAAGCTCTATACTTATTGCTTAGATTGTATCTACAAGTTGTATGCACATGTCTATGTCCGGAACCAAAGGCCCCAAAGTGACGAAATTGGGACAACCGGAGGGGAAGGCTTAGATATGAGGATCACATGTTTTCACGGAGTGTTAATGCTTTTCTCCGGTGCTCTATTAAAAGGAGTACCTTAATTTCCAAGTAGATTCCCTAGAGGCCCGACTGCCACCGGGCTGGTAGGACAAAAGATGTTGTGCAAGTTTCTCATTGCGAGCACGTACGACTATAATTGGAAAACATGCCTACATGATTAATGATCTTGATGTTCTGTCTTAATGCTATTTCAATCCTATCAATTGCCCGACTGTAATTTGTTCACCCAACACTTGTTATTGGAGAGTTGCCACTAGTGTAGATAGCTGGGAACCCCGGTCCATCTTTCATCATCATATACTCGTTCTACATGTTATTGGAAGTAGTATCAACTATCTTCTGGTGCCATGGCTCCTGTGTTACTATTACTGCTGCTGTGTTACTGTTACTACTGCTCTCATATCACTTGCTACTTTCACATCACCCCTGTTACTAGTGCTTTTCCAGGTGCAGCTGAATTGACGACTCAGTTGTTAAGGCTTATAAGTATTCTTTACCTCCCCTTGTGTCGAATCAATAAATTGGGTTTTACTACCCGCGAAGACTGCTGCGATCCCCTATACTTGTGGGTTATCATGGACTTTTTAGACATAGATGCATGCTGGATAGCGGTCTATGTACTTTGTCGTAATGCCCTGATTAAATCTCATAGTAGTCATCATGATATGTATGTGCATTGTTATGCCCTCTCTATTTGTCAATTGCCCAACTGTAATTTGTTCACCCAACATGCTATTTCTTATTGGAGAGACACCACTAGTGAACCGTGGACCCCGGTCCATTCTTTTACATCTGAAATACAATTTACTGCAAACTCGTTCTCTCGTTGTTCTTCGCAAACAAACATCATTTTCCACACCATACGTTTAATCCTTTGTTTACAGGCAAGCCGGTGAGATTGACAACCTCACTGTTACGTTGGGGCAAAGTATTTTGATTGTGTTGTGCAGGTTCCACGTTGGCGCCGGAATCCCTGGTGTTGCGCCGCACTATACTCCGTCACCAACAACCTTCACGTGGCCCTTGACTCCTACTGGTTCGATAACCTTGGTTTCTTACTGAGGGAAAACTTGCTGCTGTACGCATCACACCTTCCTCTTGGGGTTCCCAACGGACGTGTGTTTCACGCGCCATCAAGCATATTTTCTGGCGCCGTTGCCGGGGAGATCAAGACACGCTGCAAGGGGAGTCTCCCACATCCAATCTCTTTACTTTGTTTTTGTCTTGCTTTACTTTACTTTATTTACTCCTTTGTTTGTTCTCTATATCAAAAATACAAAAAAAATTAGTTACTTGCTTTACTTTATTTACTGTCTTGTTTGCGTTCTCTATATTAAAAACACAAAAAAATAGTTACTTGCATTTACTTTATTTAGTTTGCTTTGTTTACTACTGCTAAAATGAATACTCCTGAGAACACTAAGTTGTGTGATTTCACTAGAACCAATAATAATGATTTTATATGCACTCCTATTGCTCCACCTTCTACTACAGCAGAATTTTATGAAATTAAACCTGCTTTACTAAATCTTGTTATGAGAGAGCAATTTTCTGGTGTTAGTTCTGATGATGCTGCTGCCCATCTTAATAATTTTGTTGAACTTTGTGAAATGCAAAAGTATAAGGATGTAGATGGAGACATTATAAAATTGAAATTGTTTCCTTTCTCCTTAAGAGGAAGAGCTAAAGATTGGTTGTTATCTTTGCCTAAGAATAGTATTGATTCATGGACTAAATGTAAAGATGCTTTCATTGGTAGATATTATCCTCCCGCTAAAATTATATATTTGAGAAGTAGCATAATGAATTTTAAGCAATTGGATAATGAGCATGTTGCTCAAGCATGGGAAAGAATGAAATCTTTGGTAAAGAATTGCCCTACCCATGGACTAACTACTTGGATAATCATCCAAACCTTTTATGCAGGATTGAATTTTTCTTCGCGGAACTTATTGGATTCAGCTGCTGGAGGTACTTTTATGTCCATCACCTTAGGCGCGGCAACAAAGCTTCTTGATGATATGATGATCAATTACTCTGAATGACACACTCAAAGGACTCCGCAAGGTAAGAAGGTAAATTCTGTTGAAGAAACCTCCTCCTTGAGTGATAAGATCGATGTTATTATGTCTATGCTTGTGAATGGTAGATCTAATGTTGATCCTAATAATGTTCCTTTAGCTTCATTGGTTGCTCAAGAAGAGCATGTTGATGTGAACTTCATTAAAAATAATAATTTCAACAACAATGCTTATAGGAATAATTCGGTAACAGCTATAGGCCATATCCTTCTAATAATGGTAATGGTTATGATAATTCTTATGGTAATTCTTACAACAATAATAGGAGTGTACCCCCTGGTCTTGAAGCCATGCTTAAAGAATTTATTAGTACACAAACCGCTTTTAACAAATCTGTTGAAGAAAAGCTTGGTAAAATTGATGTTCTTGCTTCTAAGGTTGTGATGTCCCACAAGTATAGGGGATCGCGTGTAGCCTTTTCGATAAGTAAGAGTGTCGAACCCAACGAGGAGCTAAAGGTAGGATAAACATTCTCTCAAGTTCTATCAACCACTGATACAACTATACGCACACTAAGCGTTTGCAATATCTAGGAAATAAAACTAGAGCGATAACGGGTATGAGAGGTGACTTTGCAGAACAATAAAATACACAGAATAAATGTTAGTGCTGCAGCAATAAAACAAACTAAACTAATAGTACCATGAGTGTGGAAAGACGGTGGTAATAGTGGTGGCTTTGTCCAAGATCAATTAGTGAAGATCTTGGGTTCAATGTCTTCGATGCAGCTTTCTATGTAGGAGAGGCTAAATATACATGCTCTCCCTCCGGGATTACAAGTACTATATGATTGGCTTGCTAACAAACATCCGTAAATACTAGTAAGCATTAAGGTTTCCCCAACCATAGCCTTAAGTAAGTGGTCCTCTTACTCCCATAGATGCAACTATCTGGTTCGCGTCCTTAGGTTTCTGTCACTCCGGCAGAACTTCCCCCTTCTAGTATACAAGTATTACCAACCCTATGGTGCTTGATCCATGCGCGCACAAATATAATGGGCACCAAGGACGGTAACATATCAACATACAACTCTAATGAACCAAAGAGAAACAACCAATCAATCAAAGAACAAATAAACTATGACAACATGACATAGATCATAGGATTATAACTTATAGCATCAAACACCATGTTTACATAGGGCGGTACAGAGGTTTGTGAGAGGATGGACCACTGAATACAATGAGAAGTTGGTGATGGAGATGGCGGTGAAGACGTTGGAGGGCTCAGCGAGGAGCGCCGGGAGGCGGAAGCGTGGGCGGCGTCGGCGGCGCAGGGGACTCCTTCCCCGCCGCCGGCATCATGGGGGAGCGCCGCCCGTTATCCTTCTTCTTCCTTGAGTTGGTGCTGGTGTAAATGAGTATTTCCCCCTCCTTGGCTGCTGCCAAGGAGGAGGATTTTCGTGACAATGCTTGGGGGCCTCCAAAAATAGGGTTTCCCATCAATATATAGTGTTGGAGATGCAATCTAGGCCATGGGATGGATGCCTCTTTGATCCAAGGGCTCTTGGGCACCTCTAGAACCTTCCTAGGACTCCCCTATGTCCTTCATGAGCCTCACAACTCGTGGCTGGGCCGAAATATCCAGGTATGGAAAGAGTTTGTGTCAAATACGTCACCAACTTTCGGAGTCCCGAAACTGCACGAACCTCCGCAGTAATTCTGCTCTGCCGGATGAATCCGTTGTCCGTTCTGGACGAATAAGATGTCCAAATTATTCGGCTTGAAATTCTCTACAACTTTGTAGTTTACGACTTTTCCATTGGACATCGTTTTGATGGAGTTTCAAAGCGATCTTTCAAAAGTGTTCAGCAGGGACATATTCCGGGAAATTCCAGATTTCACCATAATGAGCTATTTCCTTCCATATTTGCCTATTTCCTGCACAACAAAGTTGAAACCAAGAAATTGTGCACTTTTGCAACTATTAATAGGTTAGTCCCTTAAAACATATAGTAATTGGTGTAAAACAAGCATAGAACATCAAAAATTATAGATACGTTTGCGACGTATCAACATCCCAAGCTTAACTCCTGCTCGTCCTCGAGTAGGTAAGTGATAAAAAGAATAATTTTTAAGGTGACATGCACCTTCAAAGTTCAAAGAATGACTAGATACAAATAATTTAAGAACAATTAATAACACATTCATGATTCAATCAATAATAATTTTGGGACCATGCACATAGAACTAAGAATGACAACTATACTCTCATAAGACGGTGCATATAACTTAGAAGATGAAGACTTAACATAAAATAAAAGTAAAAGAATGGCCCTTCGCAGAGTGAAGCAGAGATTAAACATGTGCTAGAACTTTTTATTTGAAAACATAGAGATATAAAATTGAAGAGAGGCAATTGTGTCAACGGTAGCAATAAGTAATATAGGTTATGTATAAAACTTCCTATAAGTTACAAGCCTCATGCATCGAATAGTAATAGTGCCCGCACCTTGTCCTAATTAGCTCGGATTTCCATGGATTATCATCACATTACATATGTTTCAACCAAGTTTCACAAAGGGGTACCTCCATGCCACCTGTACAAAGGTCTAAGGAGAAAGTTCGCATTGGATTTCTCGCTTTTGATTATTCTCAACTTAGACATCCATACCGGGACAACATGGACAACAGACAAATGGACTCTTCTTTAAGCTTATAGCTTTTGGCAACATAAATTTCTCATAAGATATTTTTGAGGTTTTAATGTCCATGCTGAAACTTCCACCATGTAAACATGGCTTTGGTTAGCGGCCCAATGGTCTTCTCTAACAATATGCATACTCTAACCTTTTATCATGGTTATCTCCTTTACTTCAGACAAGACGGACATGCATAGTAAGTCACATGATATTTATCAAAAATATGATGATGGTGTCCCCTTGTCAGCATGGTTGCCACACAACAAGCAGCTTATAAGAACTAAGATACATAAGTGACATATTCATCACCACAATATTTTTTATGCTACTTTCCCATGAGCTATGTATTGCAAGAACAAGGAATTATTTTGAAGGTTTTAAAGGTAGCACATGTAAATTTACTTGGATTGGTGGTGAAATACCACATATAGGTAGGTATGGTGGACACTTTTGGCATATTTTGGTTTTTGGTGGTTGGATGCACGAGTAGAGATCATACTCAGTACAGAATGAAGGCTAGCAAAAAAGAAAGATAGCGACCAACTAAGAGAGCAATAATGGTCATAATCATGCATAGCGACAAAACTTATTAATTAAAGCATATGGTGATATTAAAAGTCTAAACTAAATGATTAATTCAACCCAATTGAAACATCAGAGGAGATCTTCCATTTGCATCACCATTAATATGAAATCTTTTTACTCGTATCCAACACCAATCAACTTATTTGAAACAACTCTCATTTATAATATTCATTAAAGATCAGAGAGCTAATCATATATAACTGAAGCATACTAACAAGCTCTGAACAAAATAGGAGTGAAAAACCGAGCTAAACGCGAGTACTAGCAAAAAAATAAAACGCTCGTTGAACAATAAGAGTGAAAACTAGAGCGTTCATACAATTAAAACGGAGCGTGTCTCTCTCCCAAACAAACATGGTATGATGGTGCCCACTTTATTGAAAATAAAATACACAACAGAAAAAAAAGACGCTCCAAGAATAACACATAGTATATGAAGCAATAAAAATATAGTGAACAGAAACAAGACCTGATATTTTTATTGATGAAGAAGGGGATGCCTTGGGCATCCCCAAGCTTTGACGCTTGTACTTCTTGAATATATCTTGGGGTGACATGGGCATCCCCAAGCTTGAGATTTTATCCATTCTTCATCTCATCTCATCATTCTTCTTTCCTACACTTGAAAACTTCCTTCATACAAAACTCATCACAAATCTCATTAGCAGCGTTAGTGCAATAATAATATTAATCAAATCTACAAAGTTCAGTATGACATATGAAAAGCATTTTAATAAGCATTAGCTACTTTAGCGCTTCAATAACGTTCTTTGATCAAGAGAACTCAAAAAGGTGGGTAAAAAGATGCAAATGCAAAACAGTGCAAGAATATCTGTCAAAACAGAACAATTCGTAAAAATTAATTTTTAAAAAATAGTTACGCTGCGTAACTCGAAAAACTCTGAACTAATGAAAGTTAGATAAATACCTGGGGAAGATGCTCGTAAATTGGCAGCTCAAACTTACGTTCTGGTGATTTTTGGCGATTTTTATCGTGATGAACCAGAAACAGTAAACAAGATTGCAAATCTCCCAAATACCACTTTCTTAACATTAGAGGCAATTCTTGGCACAAAAACAAAACAAACATGATAAGGAGAGGTTATTACAGTAGTAATGACTTCCAAGACTCAACAAAGCAGTAAATAACAGAAATATAAACATATTGGGTTGTCTCCCATAAAGCTCTTTCTTTATAGCCATTTAAGATGGGTATGATTATTTGATGGAGCTCTCAAAACCCTTTTTTTGTTGTTGTTTTCCAATTATAAGTGAAACTGACAAAGAAACAAGAACCAAATAAAGAACCTAATAAAACTAAATAGGATAAAACCAAAGATAATAAAAGCAACTATATACAATGCTTACATGTGGATGGGTAATATTGAGTTTGAAGGAGACAACCTCATGTTGGTTGATGAATAGGGGGATGCCTTGGGCATCCCCAAGCTTAGATATTTGCATCTTCTTGAATATTCTCATATCACCATGTTGATTGGAACTTAAAAACTACATCCACATAAAGCTTCACAAAATTCATTTGTAGGTTAGTACTCATTAAGTAAAATCCACAAGTGTTCAAGTATCCCTAATTTCTATAAAATCTATCAAATATTTAGCCACTGTAATACTGAGGTTTCTTATTATTTCAATCGTACGTCGAAAACGAAGGAAACTTTTGAATCCTAAGTACAATATTTAAACAAAGAGAATAGAAATCTGTCAAAACTGAACACTCTATAAAGATGTCACTCAATGAGATAGTTACGTAGCTCAAATCGAAAAACTCATGATTAATGAAAGACATATCATAACCACAGGTTTATGCACAAAAAATTTCAGATCAAAATGCCATACTGAGATTTTTCACGAATTTTTGCAGCACAACACAGAAAATCTGTCTCAACAAAATCAGTACGTAAAGATTGAATTATTAGATCTGTCTACGTACCTCAAATCAGAAAAGTCAGAACTAACGAAAGTTAGATAGCAAGCACTACTATGCACTCAAGAAATTTCAGATCAAGATCATGTTCTGGTGATTTTTAAAATTTTCTACAGTGGAGCACATGAAATCTGTTTTCTAGGCAGCATAGTGACAAACTTGCATAACAAACTAGGGGTTATCTATACATTCTATTTACAACGGGATATGTACACTATATACACTATTTACAAGTTTTTAATGAAAAGCTTCCATGGAAAAAATTATTTTGGTTTCGCAGGCATGAACACAAGTGTTCAAGGTCGACCCCCACTTCACCATTACTCATCTTTCCAATCACTTTTCTTTTCTGAAAACATTTTTTTTATTTTTTAAATCAGAAGTACAACTAATTTTTTTTGTAATTCGCATTTCCTATCCATACAAGAGATAGACAACAACTAGGTACATGAAGTAAAACTACTTAGAGATAAAGCAAACAAGTGCACACGAAAATATTCACCTATGCTATGGCTCCCCGGAAACGGCGCCAGAAAAGGTCTTGATGTCCCACAAGTATAGGGGATCGCGTGTAGCCTTTTCAATAAGTAAGAGTGTCGAACCCAATGAGGAGCTAAAGGTAGGATAAACATTCTCTCAAGTTCTATCAACCACTAATACAACTCTACGCACACTAAGCGTTTACAATATCTAGGAAATAAAACTAGAGCGATAACGAGTATGAGAGGTGACTTTGCAGAACAATAAAATACACGGAATAAATGTTAGTGCTGCAGCAATAAAACAAACTAAACTAACAGTATCATGAGTGTGGAAAGGCAGTGGTAATAGTGGTGGATTTGTCCAAGATCAATTAGTGAAGATCTTGGGTTCAATGTCTTCGATGCAGCTTTCTATGTAGGAAAGACTAAATATACATGCTCTCCCTCCGGGATTACAAGTACTATATGATTGGCTTGCTAGCAAACATCCGTAAATACTTGCAAGCATTAAGGTTTCCCCAACCATAGCCTTAAGTAAATGGTCCTCTTACTCCCATACATGCAACTATCCGGTTCGCGTCCTTAGGTTTCGTCACTCGGTAGAACTTCCCCCTTCTAGTATACAAGTACTACCAACCCTATGGTGCTTGATCCATGCGCGCACAAATATAATGGGCACCAAGGACGGTAACATATCAACATACAACTCTAATGAACCAAAGAGAAACAACCAATCAATCAAAGAACAAATAAATTATGGCAACATGACATAGATCATAGGATTATAACTTATAGCATCAAACACCATGTTTACATAGGGCAGTACTGTGGTGACCCGGCATACCACTGCATGGTGTAGTATGCAAGTCTGATATAACACCAATGAAACACCGTTCCACTAGTATTATATCGCTCAGAGTGGTACAACAGAAACATATGCGGGTCCAAGGCATGTCTATAGAATTACATCACAGACTCTGTTACATAAGATCATCACAGCCTCCTACTTTACAATGAGGTAAAACTGCAAATAAACTCCAGAAGAACGACTCGTAGACTAGTCTTACCACGAACTCTATTTATAGAGTATTTAACTAGCTATTGTGGCTATGAATAGATTCTAGCTAAATAGGAGCTAGGTTTAGGAAGCTAGTTCCCTTCTATGGCTAAACTAGGTTTTCTCCTTGTTGGATGTGGAATCTGACTCCGCTGACAGGGTCCTGTCTCGTGAAGTAGTTGTTGACTCCTCGGCCTTCGAGTTGCACTGTAGATCCTCCTTCGATGCCTCCATATCTAAGCGAGGGATTTAAGAGTGGGATGAGTACGAGCGTACTCAACAAGTTCATTATAGGAAAGAGGTGTTTAATGCACTAGCTACAGCATTAGACCGGAAAGTCTAATACCAATGCAGGTTTTCATAATCATTTCTTCAAAGGTTGCTTTTATTCGGAAGAACTATGTCCGTCGGCCTTCACCGGTTTACTAGAACTTCATGGAGCTCCTTTCCGGCCGCGTTCGCGAGTTCCATATCCCGGAACGAGGAGTGACAGGTCACGGTTCTTTACACTCGCAGAGGTGTGTTGCTTTACCCATAAGAGATCTTAACCTTGGTGCCAACCGGGTGATCTTCCCGTCCACACTTCCTATGGTGTGAGGCCCGGTATAAGGTCTAGCCAATCATGTTCCTCTGCTACCTCGAACACCCACCCTTTGTTGCATACCCCGACCCTGGGTCCTCGCCGGTCCCATTATTCCCGTAATTTCAGGGTGGACCCCGACCACGACGACAGTTTGGGACTCGTTAACCAAACTCCTTCGCCGGTAGCTGCAACCCATCATAGACCACATTACCGTGGGGAATTAGAAGGGGATCCCCACCCTCAAGTTGTTCCGCAAGCAACAACCGCTACGGTAAGCAACAGCTATACCGTGGGGAATTAGAAGGGGCTCCCCACCCTCAAGTTGCTCCGCAAGACACAACTGCTACGGTAAGCGCATCCGTTGATGAACGAGAGGTGGAAACACTTTTGACTACTCCGTCCCACTCCGGATCTTATGGTTAACACGGTATTACGGCACAAGAATCACTGGCGACATTTGTTGTTTAATCCTAGATGGATATTAACCCTTGCAATGGAACCTCCACCATATCAACACAATCCATGGTTCCATTGCCCACCACATAGTCATATTCATAGTTATGAAAGTAGTGGTTTTGATTTTTATGCAATAGTGATAACCATAGTACTTTGCAATTAATTTGATAGAAATACTCAAATGACATGAGCAAGTGATGAACTTGCCTTTCTTGACCTGCAAGATTATGCGGGCAAGGTCTTCGATACGCAATAACTCCAAATTCTGAAATAGCATCATCGTCCAGTAAGGACGATGTTTAAAAGATTGCCAAGGATGCAATAATGCATAAGTATGAGATGCAATCGCTCTAAGTGTGATCTAACCCCGATGATTTAGGATCAGTGAGTTGTATGATTAGTTTAGGGTGTGTTGCACTTTTAGAGAGATTCACAAACAAGGTTCTTATTCAGGTTTGTGTTGTTTTAGAATCATAAGCAAGTGGTAAAATGAGTAGTAGCAATCATACACACCAAGGAATAGTAGTTGTATAATAAGTAAAGAGCAGTTGTCAATTTTAAGTTCTATAATACATGGTTGATGATTACTTATTATATAATTCAAAAGAATAACTTTTGAAGAACATGTTCTTTAATGAAGAACAAGTATGATAATTAAGTTTGTGGGGTTCTATGGTTTTCTATGGTTCTAATTGGTTTCTGAAGTAAGTATTAGATAGATCCCAACAAAGTTGGATTCATCAACATCTAGGGCTTGTAAGGTTAAGATAAGACTAGGCATCCTAAGCAATTTATTATACATGGTTGTTGTCAAGGTTGGTTTATCTTGCTAGTGATAAGCTGGATAGGGTTTATAGGTCATTATAAGCAGGGTTGGTGATGATCCTTTCTTTACTTCAAAAGAATAACTTTTGAAGAACATACTTCTTAAATAATAAGAAGTATATCAATTAAGGTTGAGGTGGTCTAGGTTTTACTGTTGGTTCTATTAAGTAAGGTTTAATTGGCTCCTAAATAGGATGGTTGATAATTGGTATCCAACACTAGTAGGGTTTAGTGGAGTAGGGAATGTAATACAAGATAGTAGGTGTAGTTGCTATTAGGGTTCATCACAATGGTGTGACGCTAATTATGGATAACTAAGGATGGTGGTCTTTGGAATAGGAACTAGGGTTTTATACTTGGTTGACCCTACTTGATTAGTTAGGTCCGATGAGGATGAACACATGTCATACTCATATATTAGTGATAGGTCTTCTACATTTTATGTGTCCAAGACAAGTATTTAGTTGCTACTATGGTTCTATGTTTAAAAGGGAAGTATCATGATCACATGTTCTAACCTAGGGTTTAGGTTAGAATTAAATTAAGGTTCATAAGAATTAATGGAGATAGGGTTCCTAATGGTGTTAGGGTTTTAGGGTTTCACAAGCAATGATAATGTTGTAATACCATTCAATAAGAAATTAGGGTTTGCTATTTACCACATAGTTCTAAGATTAATAACTTCATTTTTAAAGTTGAAGTTATTAGTAACTTTGAAATAAAAATAATACTGAATTTGGCATTTTATTATTTTTAAACAATTAATAATTAAGGTAATTATTAATTAGGGTTTAAATTTCCACTAATAAAGATTTATCAAAATAACAAATAGCTTTAATGTTTTTCTTTATTTTTCTTACTTGGTTTTTATTTATTTTAGAAGGTTTTACTATTTATTGAATTTTAATTCAATTTAGAATTAAAGAAAAGGCTTATTTAATAAGTATTACATAATGAATTTCTATTTAAAAATATAAATTTCATTTTATATTTTTATTAGATAGATTTTTATTTTCTAAGAATTTTGATAACTCATTTATATTTTTCTGAGTTTTAATGCATTTTTGATAAATTGGCAAAGTTTCGATAACTTAATGAATTTGAATTAAAACTGAAAAATGACTAAGTGTACCCGGCCAGGGCTACCCATAGCCACTGGCTGGTGGGTCCATGCCCACGCTGGAGGCCACATGGCGCCGAGGTGGCAACCCTGTGCCTCACCGGCGGCCAGGGACGGTACTCGCCGGAGCTGGAGCGTCCCGCGGGGGCGTGTGCGGTTTCGTTGGAAAGGGGACGCCGAGGCGAACCCAATGGTGGCGGCGCCGCTCCGGTATGGTCACCGGAGCGTGCCCGGCGGCGAGAAACAGCGGCAGTACATACGGGTTGCTCGATACGGCGAAGCTACGGCGTGCAATCGAGCTTAGCGAGCATGCAGGGGAGGTCAGTGGCTCACCAGGAACACAGCGGGCTTGACGGCGAGGCGAATGGAGGCTTGTATCGCCGGAATTCATAGCGCCGGCCGTCAGAGGGAAATGGTTGCTGACGACGCTACGGGGCGCCCTGACTCGATTACTTTTGCGAGAAGACCATGTCGAGGATGGCGGTGACGATGGTGGTCGCGGCTTGGCCTGGGAAGGTCTCTACCGGCGACGACGTCGGAGGCAGGGTCGCGCTAGGGTTTCGATTTGGGGCAAAATTAGAACAGAGGAAGGGAAATGGAGGACTCCAGCGCGTTTTATAGGTCCTCCCGAGTGTGCTGGCGGTCAGAATCGGCGGCGACGACCACGGGACGTGGCTCACCTCGTCGCGGTGGCGAGCTCCTGCGCGTCGAGTGGAGGAGACGAAGAAGACGACGCCTCTCGGTCTTTATCCACGCGAAGGGTTACCTGGGCCACGTTGGGCTGTGCTGGGCTGGTGCGGTTGGGCCAGTAGTTGGGCTGGTTGGTGGGCTGCGTCGGCTTGGCAAGGTCCAGGTAACTAGGTAAGGCTTTTCTCCCCTTTTCTTTTATCTGTTTTTATTTTCTGTTTTCAAATTTTATTTTAATTCCTGGTTTAAATTCAAATTTGAATCCTTTTCTATGTTGCAGGTATTTCTTAATTGAATAATACAAGGAATAGCCCAAGATTCATCCTCCACTTAGATAATATATTAGAAAATTTAATGTGAGTATTATAACCTTGGTTTAGTTGTTATTATTGGGATTTGAATTCAAATATCCATATGGACCTGAATTTTGACTATTATCTTTAAGAATGTTAAAAATTGTTTTCCATATGATAGTTTTATTACTTAGTGATATATGGAGTTTTGTTGGTATTACTTTGTATGAAACAATCCCAAAGTAATACTTATTAATGAATTTCAATAAGGGGTGACTTAATGGCATAAGTTCATGTGTTAAAACATCTCTAAGGATTTGACCTCCTATTTGAAAAGGTTGTCACTTGCCTATTATTTTATGTGCATAACTAGGTTATAATGAATTTTGGAATTTCTACTTGAATTACTTCCAAGTGTAGTCTTTATATGGTAGTTTAGTAACACCTTAAAATATTTAGAGTAGGTACTACTCTCATCATGGTTTGGTTTTGATATATGGAAATAAGTGGTTGTTAGCTACCCATTTAGTTTCAATTTTAAGACTTAACACTAGATTCATCTCATGTTCCATAATTAAATACAGGATTTAATTAGAGTGCACTTGTAGGATTATATTGCTATTTATCTAATGATACATGGATTGAAACTTAATTGTAGTTTAGGGTTTAGTTGTGATCACCCAAGTGATACTCAAACTAGGGTTGAGATTTAATTCTAGTTTGTAGAAGTGAGATGGCATCATATTGCATCTGCTAGGTTTTACTCTCTCCTAACCAAGGTAATATGGTTACTTGCTTAGTTGTTTCTGTTCTCCTTTAGTTACTAAGGACTTGAGAATAAGTTTTATCTTCTACCAATTGGCTTCTATTGTTAACCTCAATTTATCATTTAAGTAACTACATTGATTTAAGTTCTTTTTATAGTTAACTTTGGTCACATGGATGTATGGTTTCTCACTACATAAAGTATAGTGTTTAACTCTAAGGTTCTCTTGGGTTCCTTAATTTAGGAAATATAGATATGGTAGGATTCTAATTGGGAGCACCAAGTGGTTCACAAGTAAAGGTTGGGATATAAGTCTAGGGTTGCTTACTAATGATTTCCCCATGATTTCATGTGGTGAATGATATCTACTTATCCTATTAGGGTTTATCTTATCCTCACATATCTCAAGAGCATGATCATGGTTAGACATGATCAACTTGTTCTTGATATCATTTCCTCAAGTTCTTAGGTTTTATGATCATCATTCAATTTATAATGTTCAAGGTTTGGCTTCCTACATTATTTCTTATGGAATGGGTTCTCACTTCCATGATCAAGCATTGTCTTGATCAACTAGGATATATCACTTCTATTTTACTTTCTAGGATGGTCATGGTTGTCTCAATAGTTTTATATCCCAGGAAAATGCCTGAGATATTTACTTAAAGTTCCCTCAAGAACTGATGGTTTAACCATTTGGATATTTGAGTAGATAGAACTAGGATTAGTATGGATGGTATCTCTCATTTGGGAAGGACTTCAATGCTAACCTAATATTAGGCTCCATAGAGGTTGATGTGATCATCAAGATCTATGTTTAACATTAATGGTTATCTCTCTCTAGGGTTGTCTTGAGGATGATGATTTGAATACTTGGATGTATATCCAAGGTTTAACTCAAGTTTTGTTATTGCTTATTTAATAATTATAATAGAACTCTCACCTCTCTAGGTTTGATGTATAACTATTTGGAATAGAGAAGAATTCTATTTCTTGAGTGGATCTCCTTGTTATTATTCCAATGTTGAAGTGGAATGGATACCATGAGGTTCATGATAGGATCAAGGATTAGTTTAAGACATGGAGAAGATAAGTCAATAATAGTTTCTCCATTTTATTGTTACTTGATTTGCAATTGAATTGATGTTCATTTGCCATGACAAGGATTACCATATTCTAATCTTTTATAAGATCAAGAAATTGATCATTGAGTAAAGTGTTGTTGTGTTGATTATTAGTTCCATTTGATCTAACCCCTTAGATCAAATCATCTCTACCCAAAACAAGATTTTAGCAAAGTCACATTGAGGTTTATAGCGCTTGACTTGATGAGCTACTTCTATTCCACCAAGATCAAGTGAAACTTCAGTTACTGTGACTATTTTACTTTAAAGCGCAAAAATTCCCCAGATTTTCTATGCATGAATGCAATGCACACATCTAATTCCTCTATTTTTGTAACCCCATTACCCGGGATATTACGGTCTCTACCCCTTAAACTAAACTTCGTCCTCGAAGTTTGATCTCTCTCACGTTTCCGAAGTGTGGATCCGACTTGTGCGGACTACGATTTTTCTCGAACTCCGTGGTGATCTCATTGGATATAATTGAATATATCCCTTGTCCAGATTCTTCCTGGAATCCATTATTGTTTGACATCAAACAAGTATTACTTCCTTTACTTCCATGATTTCCTCCAATATTATAAGCTTGTTTCCTTTCTCATTGAATATTCAATGATTGAGACTTCTTCTTGTCCTGGCAGTCTTAATTGGGGACTATTTGGATAACATTCTCCTATTTGATAAAATAGGTCTTTGTTTTCCCTTACCACCAAAACTGCGAGTAATGATGCTTAATAAGGTACTAACTATGGAATTGATCATGATGGTTTATTCCTTTAAGAATGGATTAGACTCATTTAGTCCATCCAATCATGGATTATGGTTGATACCTCTAACTATTTTATTTCTTTTAGGTTCCATGAAAGGAATCTTTCAATTAGTCTTTAATTTTGGTATGGTCAATCTTCTTCGGTCTTTGGACATCTTGAGCTTTACTTGATCTATGGTACTTTCTTCGTCCAACTTATTTATGCTTGTCTTACTTGACCTTTCGTACTTCTGAGTAAATTCTACTCACTTTCTCAAGTTATAGTCCACATCTTGCTTCCTCGAGGTATAAACCTCGGCTTCTGGTCTGACTTCCTTCTGAAAGTATTGTTCATCAATTTTATGAAAATAAGATCGAACTTCCTCTCAGTTCCGACCTTCTTCTTCTATTATGCTCAAAGTATGGAGTTATTGTACATCCAACTCAATCTTTACTCTACCCCTTAGAGTTTTCTTATGGTCTTCAACTCCTTTTATTCCAACTATTGGACTTATGATTAGAATATTGGTATAGGTCTTGTTTATAAATTATATTCCTCTAAGGTTTTGCGAAGAAACTTTGTGGTGTATCCACTCAATTGTGGACATCCACTGTGAATCCTTTGACTAAATGTTTATAGATCCAGCTATTTGGCTGACAAGATTTTTTTTATTTGTTCACAAACTTTTGTTACAACTAATTAAATCGTGGACTATTTGTAATACCAACTGATACCAGCTGTGGTTATTATACCAACTGTGGCTATTTGATATCTAAAAATGGATTCTATTATAGATTCTGATCAACTGGACGAGACATCTTCTACTTTATCTCGTAGTATTGACACTATACCAATTGTGGTCTTTTGATATCAACTATGGTCTTCTTATATCTACTATGGTTTCATATATCATCTACCTTCATTCAGGGTTTATTTTGCAAGAAAACCACTAGCTGACACTATGATTATAGTATTCGAAGTGATTTCCCATGCATTCCCTCTTCTATGTTGACTATGGATCTGCTTGAGCTTCACCATAATCACCAGCTTTCTCACCTTCATGCTTCTTATGTACTAAAGTACTCTTCTGTTGAGGTAAAGCATGAGTTTTGATTGGTACTTCCTTCCGAATATTGTGGTTGCTTCCCACAACTTTACTTCCTTTCTCCGATGAACCTTCATCTTGTCTTCGGAATCTTCCGAATTCGTCGCTTCCTCACACGAATACTATTACCCTCTAGATCTATAGCATCAAGTCAGAACTTGATATTGCAACATGCATTTGCATATCAAAGTCAAACTTCATGTATGGATCTAGTCAAACAATGAAAATTCAATAAAAATCCAAGAAGATTCAGCTTTGTGTTTATAGTACACACCATCATAAACCTGAATATAATAGTTGAGTAAGACATCTCTAATCATCAGGCTCTGATGTGTAGTATACAACACCACATAAGATAGGTCTGTATCGTGATACTTAGCACGAATATGGGGAGTTCTACTATTGGTCTCAATATTTACCTTAATTGCACAATTGCAATGGGATAAACTTGACACAAAGTGGTTTGGGGATGGTTAAGGTTAACCTAATTTTCTTTGGAAGTACTACTTAACCTTCATTATATTGAGGACTATCTCACATGATAGGTCTAGGTTCTAACATGGCTCATCTAAACACATAACTATTGGAATATAACTCCTATACTTTCAAGTGTTTATACTATTGTAAAACTATGGTCATGATGTGCTTGGCACACTTCCCATGGTTTTGGAACACAATTCCTGCACTTTTGTTGAACTATCTGGATTCTTATTTTTCTTCTCCTAAATGTTTATGATGTTCTATTCCATCACATAATGATTCTCAGGTGAATCATATATGATTAACAACTCTATCATGTAAGTAATCATATTTTATTCATATCTCTCTTCCTTATCTCCCATGATTGACTCATCATGGTCTATACTACCTCACATGACTCATAGTTCTCACTTGTTATCAATTGTTTTACAAGTTTAGATATTTTACTTACTCATTACTTAGCTTGGTCTACATTCTCTATTAGGGTATCTTAATTATCTTCATCACTTGATATTACTCCTATTACGGATCCGGATAACTCGTACTTAACAATAACATATGTTGGTATACATCTTCCAATAGGATATCTTCCTTATGGTTGTATCCTCTCTTTGGACTACCATGTATTGTATACCAACTGTGGTCTACTCATCTATTGTTTTAAGGACTTAATGATATACTACATATTTGAGATTAGCTGACTAACTTTACTTTATCTTGGTAATTTAGGTAAGAAGTGTTAACTCAAGTGTGTCAGGATTATTCTCAAGTGAATATCCATCTCAAGTCATAAAAAGATTTGGTTCACCTAAGACAACTTCCTATAGACACTACCAATCCTATAGGTCTCCTTTAAAGGGTTTTAATCCTAGGGTCAAAGTATTTGCTCTGATACCAACTATGGTGACCCGGCATACCACTGCATGGTGTAGTATGCAAGTCTGATATAACACCAATGAAACACCGTTCCACTAGTATTATATCGCTCGAGTGGTACAACGAAACATATGCGGGTCCAAGGCATGTCTATAGAATTACATCACGGACTACTGTTACATAAGATCATCACAGACCTCCTACTTTACAATGAGGTAAAGCCGCAAATAAACTCCGGAAGAACGACTCGTAGACTAGTCTTACCACGAACTCTATTTATAGAGTATTTAACTAGCTATTGTGGCTATGAATAGATTCTAGCTAAATAGGAGCTAGGTTTAGGAAGCTAGTTCCCTTCTATGGCTAAACTAGGTTTTCTCCTTGTTGGATGTGGAATCTGACTCCGCTGACGAGGTCCCGTCTCGTGAAGTAGTTGTTGACTCCTCGGCCTTCGAGTTGCACCGTAGATCCTCCTTCGATGCCTCCATATTTAAGCAGGGGATTTAAGAGTGGGATGAGTACGAGCGTACTCAACAAGTTCATTATAGAAAGAGGTGTTTAATGCACTAGCTACAACATTAGACCGGAAAGTCTAATACCAATGCGGGTTTTCATAATCATTTCTTCAAAGGTTGCTTTTATTCGGAAGAACTATGTCCGTCGACCTTCACCGGTTTACTAGAACTTCATGGAGCTCCTTTCCGGCCGCGTTCGCGAGTTCCATATCCCGGAACAGGGAGTGACAGTCACGGTTCTTTACACTCGCAGAGGTGTGTTGCTTTACCCATAAGAGATCTTAACCTTGGTGCCAACCGGTGATCTTCCCGTCCACACTTCCTATGGTGTGAGGCCCGGTATAAGGTCTAGCCAATCATGTTCCTCCGCTACCTCGAACACCCACCCTTTGTTGCATACCCCGACCCTCGGGTCCTCGCCGGTCCCATTATTCCCGTAATTTCGGGGTGGACCCCGACCACGACGACGAGCTTGGGACTCGTTAACCAAACTCCTTCGCCGGTAGCTGCAACCCATCATAGACCACATTACCGTGGGGAATTAGAAGGGGATCCCCACCCTCAAGTTGTTCCGCAAGCAAGCAACCGCTACGGTAAGCAACAGCTATACCGTGGGGAATTAGAAGGGGCTCCCCACCCTCAAGTTACTCCGCAAGACACAACCTGCTACGGTAAGCGCATCCGTTGATGAACGAGAGGTGGAAACACTTTTGACTACTCCGTCCCACTCCGGATCTTATGGTTAACACGGTATTACGGCACAAGAATCACTCGGCGACATTTGTTGTTTAATCCTAGATGGATATTAACCCTTGCAATGGAACCTCCACCATATCAACACAATCCATGGTTCCATTGCCCACCACATAGTCATATTCATAGTTATGAAAGTAGTGGTTTTGATTTTTATGCAATAGTGATAACCATAGTACTTTGCAATTAATTTGATAGAAATACTCAAATGACATGAGCAAGTGATGAACTTGCCTTTCTTGACTTGCAAGATTATGCGAGGCAAGGTCTTCGATACGCAATAACTCCAAATTCGAAATAGCATCATCGTCCGGTAAGGACGATGTTTAAAAGATTGCCAAGGATGCAATAATGCATAAGTATGAGATGCAATCGCTCTAAGTGTGATCTAACCCCGATGATTTAGGATCAGTGAGTTGTATGATTAGTTTAGGGTGTGTTGCACTTTTAGAGAGATTCACAAACAAGGTTCTTATTCAGGTTTGTGTTGTTTTAGAATCATAAGCAAGTGGTAAAATGAGTAGTAGCAATCATACACACCAAGGAATAGTAGTTGTATAATAAGTAAAGAGCAGTTGTCAGTTTTAAGTTCTATAATACATGGTTGATGATTATTTATTATATAATTCAAAAGAATAACTTTTGAAGAACATGTTCTTTAATGAAGAACAAGTATGATAATTAAGTTTGTGGGGTTCTATGGTTTTCTATGGTTCTAATTGGTTTCTGAAGTAAGTATTAGATAGATCCCAACAAAGTTGGATTCATCAACATCTAGGGCTTGTAAGGTTAAGATAAGACTAGGCATCCTAAGCAATTTATTATACATGGTTGTTGTCAAGGTTGGTTTATCTTGCTAGTGATAACTTGGATAGGGTTTATAGGTCATTATAAGCAGGGTTGGTGATGATCCTTTCTTTACTTCAAAAGAATAACTTTTGAAGAACATACTTCTTAAATAATAAGAAGTATATCAATTAAGGTTGAGGTGGTCTAGGTTTTACTGTTGGTTCTATTAAGTAAGGTTTAATTGGCTCCTAAATAGGATGGTTGATAATTGGTATCCAACACTAGTAGGGTTTAGTGGAGTAGGGAATGTAATACAAGATAGTAGGTGTAGTTGCTATTAGGGTTCATCACAATGGTGTGACGCTAATTATGGATAACTAAGGATGGTGGTCTTTGGAATAGGAACTAGGGTTTTATACTTGGTTGACCCTACTTGATTAGTTAGGTCTGATGAGGATGAACACATGTCATACTCATATATTAGTGATAGGTCTTCTACATTTTATGTGTCCAAGACAAGTATTTAGTTGCTACTATGGTTCTATGTTTAAAAGGGAAGTATCATGATCACATGTTCTAACCTAGGGTTTAGGTTAGAATTAAATTAAGGTTCATAAGAATTAATGGAGCTAGGGTTCCTAATGGTGTTAGGGTTTTAGGGTTTCACAAGCAATGATAATGTTGTAATACCATTCAATAAGAAATTAGGGTTTGCTATTTACCACATAGTTCTAAGATTAATAACTTCATTTTAAAGTTGAAGTTATTAGTAACTTTGAAATAAAAATAATACTGAATTTGGCATTTTATTATTTTTAAACAATTAATAATTAAGGTAATTATTAATTAGGGTTTAAATTTCCACTAATAAAGATTTATCAAAATAACAAATAGCTTTAATGTTTTTCTTTATTTTTCTTACTGGTTTTTATTTATTTTAGAAGGTTTTACTATTTATTGAATTTTAATTCAATTTAGAATTAAAGAAAAGGCTTATTTAATAAGTATTACATAATGAATTTCTATTTAAAAATATAAATTTCATTTTATATTTTTATTAGATAGATTTTTATTTTCTAAGAATTTTGATAACTCATTTATATTTTTCTGAGTTTTAATGCATTTTTGATAAATTGGCAAAGTTTCGGTAACTTAATGAATTTGAATTAAAACTGAAAAATGACTAAGTGTACCCGGCCAGGGCTACCAATAGCCACTGGCTGGTGGGTCCATGCCCACGCTGGAGGCCACATGGCGCCGAGGTGGCAACCCTGTGCCTCACCGGCGGCCAGGGACGGTACTCGCCGGAGCCGGGAGCGTTCCCGCGGGGCGTGTGCGGTTTCGTTGGAAAGGGGACGCCGAGGCGAACCTAATGGTGGCGGCGCCGCTCCGGTATGGTCACCGGAGCGTGCCCGGCGGCGAGAAACGAGCAGTACATACGGGTTGCTCGATACGGCGAAGCTACGGCGTGCAATCGAGCTTAGCGAGCATGCAGGGGAGGTCAGTGGCTCACCAGGAACACAGCGGGCTTGACGGCGAGGCGAATGGAGGCTTGTATCGCCGGAATTCATGGCGCCGGCCGTCGGAGGGAAATGGTTGCTGACGACGCTACGGGGCGCCCTGACTCGATTACTTTTGCGAGAAGACCATGTCGAGGATGGCGGTGACGATGGTGGTCGCGGCTTGGCCTGGGAAGGTCTCTACCGGCGACGACGTCGGAGGCAGGGTCGCGCTAGGGTTTCGATTTGGGGCAAAATTAGAACGAGAGGAAGGGAAATGGAGGACTCCAGCGCGTTTTATAGGTCCTCCCGAGTGTGTCGGGCGGTCGAATCGGCGGCGACGACCACGGGACGTGGCTCACCTCGTCGCGGTGGCGAGCTCCTGCGCGTCGAGTGGAGGAGACGAAGAAGACGACGCCTCTCGGTCTTTATCCACGCGAAGGGTTACCTGGGCCACGTTGGGCTGTGCTGGGCTGGTGCGGTTGTGCCAGTAGTTGGGCTGGTTGGTGGGCTGCATCGGCTTGGCAAGGTCCAGGTAACCAGGTAAGGCTTTTCTCCCCTTTTCTTTTATCTGTTTTTATTTTCTGTTTTCAAATTTTATTTTAATTCCTGGTTTAAATTCAAATTTGAATCCTTTTCTATGTTGCAGGTATTTCTTAATTGAAT
Source organism: Lolium rigidum (assembly GCF_022539505.1). Lineage (NCBI taxonomy): Eukaryota > Viridiplantae > Streptophyta > Magnoliopsida > Poales > Poaceae > Lolium > Lolium rigidum. The sequence continues at coordinate 106,453,877 of NC_061510.1, forward strand.
AATACAAGGAATAGCCCAAGATTCATCCTCCACTTAGATAATGTATTAGAAAATTTAATGTGAGTATTATAACCTTGGTTTAGTTGTTATTATTGGGATTTGAATTCAAATATCCATATGGACCTGAATTTTGACTATTATCTTTAAGAATGTTAAAAATTGTTTTCCATATGATAGTTTTATTACTTAGTGATATATGGAGTTTTGTTGGTATTACTTTGTATGAAACAATCCCAAAGTAATACTTATTAATGAATTTCAATAAGGGGTGACTTAATGGCATAAGTTCATGTGTTAAAACATCTCTAAGGATTTGACCTCCTATTTGAAAAGGTTGTCACTTGCCTATTATTTTATGTGCATAACTAGGTTATAATGAATTTTGGAATTTCTACTTGAATTACTTCCAAGTGTAGTCTTTATATGGTAGTTTAGTAACACCTTAAAATATTTAGAGTAGGTACTACTCTCATCATGGTTTGGTTTTGATATATGGAAATAAGTGGTTGTTAGCTACCCATTTAGTTTCAATTTTAAGACTTAACACTAGATTCATCTCATGTTCCATAATTAAATACATGATTTAATTAGAGTGCACTTGTAGGATTATATTGCTATTTATCTAATGATACATGGATTGAAACTTAATTGTAGTTTAGGGTTTAGTTGTGATCACCCAAGTGATACTCAAACTAGGGTTGAGATTTAATTCTAGTTTGTAGAAGTGAGATGGCATCATATTGCATCTGCTAGGTTTTACTCTCTCCTAACCAAGGTAATATGGTTACTTGCTTAGTTGTTTCTGTTCTCCTTTAGTTACTAAGGACTTGAGAATAAGTTTTATCTTCTACCAATTGGCTTCTATTGTTAACCTCAATTTATCATTTAAGTAACTACATTGATTTAAGTTCTTTTTATAGTTAACTTTGGTCACATGGATGTATGGTTTCTCACTACATAAAGTATAGTGTTTAACTCTAAGGTTCTCTTGGGTTCCTTAATTTAGGAAATATAGATATGGTAGGATTCTAATTGGGAGCACCAAGTGGTTCACAAGTAAAGGTTGGGATATAAGTCTAGGGTTGCTTACTAATGATTTCCCCATGATTTCATGTGGTGAATGATATCTACTTATCCTATTAGGGTTTATCTTATCCTCACATATCTCAAGAGCATGATCATGGTTAGACATGATCAACTTGTTCTTGATATCATTTCCTCAAGTTCTTAGGTTTTATGATCATCATTCAATTTATAATGTTCAAGGTTTGGCTTCCTACATTATTTCTTATGGAATGGGTTCTCACTTCCATGATCAAGCATTGTCTTGATCAACTAGGATATATCACTTCTATTTTACTTTCTAGGATGGTCATGGTTGTCTCAATAGTTTTATATCCCAGGAAAATGCCCGAGATATTTACTTAAAGTTCCCTCAAGAACTCGATGGTTTAACCATTTGGATATTTGAGTAGATAGAACTAGGATTAGTATGGATGGTCTCTCTCATTTGGGAAGGACTTCAATGCTAACCTAATATTAGGCTCCATAGAGGTTGATGTGATCATCAAGATCTATGTTTAACATTAATGGTTATCTCTCTCTAGGGTTGTCTTGAGGATGATGATTTGAATACTTGGATGTATATCCAAGGTTTAACTCAAGTTTTGTTATTGCTTATTTAATAATTATAATAGAACTCTCACCTCTCTAGGTTTGATGTATAACTATTTGGAATAGAGAAGAATTCTATTTCTTGAGTGGATCTCCTTGTTATTATTCCAATGTTGAAGTGGAATGGATACCATGAGGTTCATGATAGGATCAAGGATTAGTTTAAGACATGGAGAAGATAAGTCAATAATAGTTTCTCCATTTTATTGTTACTTGATTTGCAATTGAATTGATGTTCATTTGCCATGACAAGGATTACCATATTCTAATCTTTTATAAGATCAAGAAATTGATCATTGAGTAAAGTGTTGTTGTGTTGATTATTAGTTCCATTTGATCTAACCCCTTAGATCAAATCATCTCTACCCAAAACAAGATTTTAGCAAAGTCACATTGAGGTTTATAGCGCTTGACTTGATGAGCTACTTCTATTCCACCAAGATCAAGTGAAACTTCAGTTACTGTGACTGTTTTACTTTAAAGAGCGAAAATTCCCCAGATTTTCTATGCATGAATGCAATGCACACATCTAATTCCTCTATTTTTGTAACCCCATTACCTGGGATATTACAGGTACAGAGGTTTGTGAGAGGATGGACCACTGAATACAATGAGGAGTTGGTGATGGAGATGGCGGTGAAGACGTTGGAGGGCTCAGCGAGGAGCGCCGGGAGGCGGAGGCGTGGGCGGCGGCGGCGGCGCGGGGACTCCTTCCCCGCCGCCGGCATCATGGGGGAGCGCCGCCCCTTAGCCTTCTTCTTCCTTGAGTTGGTGCTGGTGTAGATGAGTGTTTCCCCCTCCTTGGCTGCTGCCAAGGAGGAGTATTTTCGTGACAATGCTTGGGGGCCTCCAAAAATAGGGTTTCCCATCAATATATAGTGTTGGAGATGCAATCTAGGCCATGGGATGGATGCCTCTTTGATCCAAGGGCTCTTGGGCACCTCTAGAACCTTCCTAGGACTCCCCTCTGTCCTTCATGAGCCTCACAACTCGTGGCTGGGCCGAAATATCCAGGTATGGAAAGAGTTTGTGTCAAATACGTCACCAACTTTCGGAGTCCCGAAACTGCACGAACCTCCGCAGTAATTCTGCTCTGCCGGATGCATCCGTTGTCCGTTCTGGACGAATAAGATGTTCAAATTGTTCGGCTTGAAATTCTCTACAACTTTGTAGTTTACGACTTTTCCATTGGAAGTCGTTTTGATGGAGTTTCGAAGCGATCTTTGAAAAGTGCTCAGCAGGGACAGATTCCGGGAAATTCCAGATTTCACCATAATGAGCTATTTTCTTCCATATTTGCCTATTTCCTGCACAACAAAGTTGAAACCAAGAACTTGTGCACTTTTGCAACTATTAATAGGTTAGTCTCTTAAAACATATTGTAATTGGTGTAAAACAAGCATAGAACATCAAAAATTATAGATACGTTTGCGACGTATCAGGTTGATAGTCTTACCTCTGATGTTGATCTTTTAAAATTGAAAGTTATGCCTAATGTAGATAAAGATATTAAGTCATTTGCTACAGCAAACGCCATCCAAGTTCGAATTAATGAAAATATAAGATTGATGGCTGAATTGCATGCTAGGTGGGAAAGAGAAGAAAAACTAGCTAAAGAGAATAATCTAGCTAAAGTTTGGACTATTACCACCACTAATAATGTTGATGCTTCACATGTTGCTAAACCTCCTACTATTAATGATAAAATAATTGGTGTTGGCAATGTTTCTACTCCTAGTGCAAAGCGTGCAAAATTTCCTGAAACTGTTAAAACTGCTGAAACTGTTCGTGATAAAACTGCTGAAATTTTTCAAAATATTGGGGACAATGATCCCATTGCTTTAGATCATAATGGTTTAGATTTTGATGATTGTCATATCTCTGAAGTTATTAAGTTCTTGCAAAAACTTGCTAGAAGTCCTAATGCTAGTGCTATAAATTTGGCCTTTACAAAACATATTACAAATGCTCTCATAAAAGCTAGAAAAGGGAAATTAAAACTTGAAACTTCTATTCCTAGAAAGTTGGAAGATGGTTGGGAGCCCATCATTAAGATGAAGGTCAATGATTTTGATTGTAATGCTTTATGTGATCTTGGTGCAAGTATTTCTGTTATGCCTAAGAAATCTATGATATGCTTGACTTGTCACCATTGAAAAATTGTTATTTGGATGTTAATCTTGCTGATAATACAATAAAGAAACCTTTGGGGAGGATTGATAATGTTCGCATTACGGTTAACAATAACCTTCTTCCCGTTGATTTTGTTGTCTTGGATATTGAATGCAATGCATCTTGTCCCATTATTTTGGGAAGACCTTTTCTTCGAACTGTTGGTGCTATTATTGATATGAAGGAAGGGAATATTAAGTATCAATTTCCTCTCAAGAAAGGTATGAAACACTTCCCTAGAAAAAGAATAAAGTTACCTTTTGATTCTATTATTAGAACAAATTAGGATGTTGATGCTTCATCTCTTGATAATACTTGATTCACACTTTCTACGCCTAGCTGAAAGGCGTTAAAGAAAAGCGCTTATGGGAGACAACCCATTATTTTACTTCTGCACTTTTGTTTTATATTTGAGTCTTGGAAGTTGTTAGTACTGTATCAATCTCTTCTTACCTTTATTTTATTGCATTGTTGTGCCAAGTAAAGTCTTTGATAGTAAGGTTGATACTAGAATTGGATTACTGCGCAGAAACAGATTTCTTGCTGTAACGAAATTGAGTAGCCCCGTCTGTAGGTAACTCAGAAAAATCTGCCAATTTACGTGCGTGATCCTCAGATATGTACGCAACTTTCATTCAATTTGAGCTTTTTCATCTGAGCAAGTTAAGTGCCCCTGAGAAATTCGTCTTTACGAACTGTTCTGTTTTGACAGATTCTGCCTTTTATTTCGCATTGCCTCTTTTACTATGTTGGATGGATTTCTTTGTTCCATTAACTTTCAGTAGCTTTGTGCAATATCCAGAAGTGTTAAGACTGATTATGTCATCTCTGAATATGTGAATTTTTGATTATGCACTAACCCTCTAATGAGTTTGTTTTGAGTTTGGTGTGTAGGAAGTTTTCAAGAATCAAGAGAGGAGGATGATACAATATGATCAAGAAGAGTGAAGAGTATAAGCTTGGGGATGCCCCCGTGGTTCATCCCTGCATATTTCAAGGAGACTCAAGCATCTAAGCTTGGGGATGCCCAAGGCATCCCCTTCTTCATCGACAACTTATCAGGTCACCTCTAGTGAAACTATATTTTTATTCCGTCACATCTTATGTGCTTTACTTGGAGCGTCTACGTATGTTTTTGTTTTTGTTTTTGTTTGAATAAAATCGGATCCTAGCATTCTTTGTGTGGGAGAGAGACACACTCCGCTCGTTCATATGAACACTGGTGTTCTTAGCTTTACTTTTAATGTTCATGGCGAAGGTTGAAACTGCTTCGTTCCTTGTTATATGGTTGGAAACAGAAAATGCTTCATGTGGTAATTGGTATAATGTCTTGAATAATTTGATACTTGGCAATTGTTGTGCTCAAATAGATCATGTTTAAGCTCTTGCATCATGTACTTTGTACTCATTAATGAAGAACTACCATAGAGCTTGTTGAAATTTGGTTTGCATAATTGGTCTCTCTAAAGTCTAGATATTTTCTGGTGAGGTGTTTGAACAACAAGGAAGATAGTGTAGAGTCTTATAATGCTTGCAATATGTTCTTATGTAAGTTTTGCTGTACCGGTTCATACTTGTGTTTGCTTCAAACAACCTTGCTAGCCAAAGCCTTGTATTGACAGGGAATACTTCTCGTGCATCCAAAACCTTGAGCCAAAAACTATGCCATTTGTGTCCACCATACCTACCTACTACATGGTATTTCTCTGCCATTCCAAAGTAAATTACTTGAGTGCTACCTTTAAAATTCCATTCTTTATCTTTGCAATATATAGCTCATGGGAAAATAGCCTTAAAAACTATTGTGATATTGAATATGTTACTTATGTATCTTATTTCTTATAAGTTGCTTGTTGAGCGGTAACCATGTTTCTGGAGACGCCATCAACTACTACACCTTTGTTGAATATCATGTGAGTTGCTATGCATGTTCGTCTTGTCTGAAGTAAGGATGATTTATCATGATCACATGGTTTGAGTATGCATATTGTTAGAGAAGAACATTGGGCCGCTAACTAAAGCCATGAATCATGGTGGAAGTTTCAGTTTGGACATCAATCCTCAATCTCTTATGAGAATATTATCTGTTGTTGAATGCTTATGCATTAAAGAGGAGTCCATTATCTGTTGTCTATGTTGTCCCGGTATGGATGTCCTAAGTTGAGATCTATCAAAAACGAGAAATCAAATGTGATTTATCTCCTTGGACCTTTGTACAGGCGACATAGGGGTACCCCTTTGTGACACTTGGTTGAAACATATGTTATGCAATGATAATCCATGTAAATCGAAGCTAATTAGGACAAGGTGCGAGCACTATTGGTATTCTATGCATGAGGCTTGCAACTTATAGGATGTCTTATGCATAACACATATGAATTATTACTACCGTTGACAAAATTGTTTCTATGTTTTCAAAATGAAAAGCTCTAGCACAAAAATAGTAATCCATGCTTCCCTCTGCGAAGGGCCATTCTTTTACTTTATGTTGAGTCAGTTTACCTACTTCTTTCTACCTTAGAAGCAAACACTTGTGTCAACTGTGTGCATTGATTCCTACATATTTGCTTATTTGCATTCATCATATCACTTTGTGTTGACAATTATCCATGAGATAAACATGTTGAAGTTGAAAGCAACTGCTGAAACTTATATCTTCCTTTGTGTTGCTTCAAAGCTTTCTACTAAGAATTTATTGCTTTATGAGTTAACTCCTGTGCAAGTCTTATAGATGCTTGTCTTGAAAGTACTATTCATGAAAAGTCTTTGTTATATGATTCATTTGGTTAAGTCATTGTCTTTACCATTGCTTCGAATCACTTCATTCATCTCATATGCTTTACAATAGTATTGATCAAGATTATGATAGCATGTCACTTCAGAAATTATCCTTGTTATCGTTTACCTACTCGAGGGCGAGTAGGAACTAAGCTTGGGGATGCTTGATACGTCTCAAACGTATCTATAATTTCTTATGTTCCATGCTACTTTTATGACAATACTCACATGTTTTATACACACTTTACATCATTATTATGCATTTTCCGGCACTAACCTATTGACAAGATGTCGAAGCGCCAGTTCCTGTTTTGTGCTGTTTTTGGTTTCAGAAATCCTACAAAGGAAATATTCTCGGAATTGGACAAAATCAACGCCCAGGGTCTTATTTTTCCACGGAGCTTCCAGAAGACCGAAGAGCATACGAAGTGGGGCCACGAGGTGGCCAGACCACAAGGCGGCGCGGCCAAGGAGGGGTCCGCGCTGCCCTATGGTGTGGGCCCCTCGTCAGCCCTCCGACTCTTTCCTTCCGCCTACTTAAACTCTCCATCGCGAAAACCCTATTACCGAGAGCCACGATACGGAAAAAGTTCCAGAGACGCCGCCGCCGCCAATCCCATCTCGGGGGATTCAGGAGATCGCCTCCGGCACCCTGCCGGAGAGGGGAATCATCTCCTGGAGGACTCTACATCACCATGATCGCCTCCGGATCGATGTGTGAGTAGTTCATCCTTGGACTATGGGTCCATAGCAGTAGCTAGATGGTTGTCTTCTCGTCATGTGCTATCATGTTAGATCTTGTGAGCTGCCTATCATGATCAAGATCATCTATTTGTAATGCTACATGTTGTGTTTGTTGGGATCCGATGAATATGGAATACTATGTCAAGTTGATTATCAATCTATCATATATGTGTTGTTTATGTTCTTGCATGCTCTCCGTTGCTAGTAGAGGCTCTGGCCAAGTTGATACTTGTAACTCCAAGAGGGAGTATTTATGCTCGATAGTGGGTTCATGCCTCCATTGAATGCGGGACGAGTGACGAAAGTTCTAAGGTTGTGGATGTCTCTGTTGCCACTAGGGATAAAACATCAATGCTTTGTATAAGGATATTTGTGTTGCTTACATTACGCACCATACTTAATGCAATTGTCCGTTGTTTGTAACTTAATACTTGGAAGGGGTGCGGATGCTAACCCGAAGGTGGACTTTTTAGGCATAGATGCATGCTCGGATAGAAGTCTATGTACTTTGTCGTAATGCCCTGATTAAATCTCATAGTAGTCATCATGATATGTATGTGCATTGTTATGCCCTCTCTATTTGTCAATTGCCCAACTGTAATTTGTTCACCCAACATGTTATTTCTTATTGGAGAGACACCACTAGTGAACTGTGGACCCCGGTCCATTCTTTTACATCTGAAATACAATTTACTGCAAACTCTGTTCTCTGTTGTTCTTCGCAAACAAACATCATTTTCCACACCATACGTTTAATCATTTGTTTACAGCAAGCCGGTGAGATTGACAACCTCACTGTTACGTTGGGGCAAAGTATTTTGATTGTGTTGTGCAGGTTCCACGTTGGCGCCGGAATTCCTGGTGTTGCGCCGCACTACACTCCGTCACCAACAACTTTCACGTGGCCCTTGACTCCTACTGGTTCGATAACCTTGGTTTCTTACTGAGGGAAAACTTGCTGCTGTACGCATCACACCTTCCTCTTGGGGTTCCCAACGGACGTGTGTTTCACGCGCCATCAATCACCCAAATTATCGACTCCTCTGGGGTATCATCTGAATCATTGACTCTTTTGTGACATATGATACGTCTCAAACGTATCTATAATTTCTTATGTTCGATGCTACTTTTATGATGATACTCACATGTTTTATACACATTTTATGTCATTATTATGCATTTTCCAGCACTAACCTATTGACGAGATGCCGAAGAGCCAGTTGCTATTTTCTGCTGTTTTTGGTTTCAGAAATCCTACAAAGAAAATATTCTCGAAATTGGACGAAATCAACGCCCAGGGTCTTATTTTTCCACGAAGATTCCAGAAGACCGAAAGGGAAACGAAGTGGGGCGACTGGGCGCTGACCCCATAGGGCCGTGCGGCCAAGGGTGGCCCCGCGCCGCCCTATGGTGTGGGGCCCCCGTCAGCCCTCCGACTCCGCCCTTCCGCCTACTTAAAGCCTTCATCGCGAAAACCCCAGTACCGAGAGACACGATACGGAAAACCTTCCAGAGACGCCGCCGCCAATCCCATCTCGGGGGATTCAGGAGATCGCCTCCGGCACCCTGCCGGAGAGGGGAATCATCTCCCGGAGGACTCTTCATCGCCATGATCGCCTCCGGATCGATGTGTGAGTAGTTCACCCCTGGACTATGGGTCCATAGCAGTAGCTATATGGTTGTCTTCTCCTCATTGTGCTATCATGTTAGATCTTGTGAGCTGCCTATCATGATCAAGATCATCTATTTGTAATGCTACATGTTGTGTTTGTTGGGATCCGATGAATATTGAATACTATGTCAAGTTGATTATCAATCTATCATATATGTTGTTTATGTTCTTGCATGCTCTCCGTTGCTAGTAGAGGCTCTGGCCAAGTTGATACTTGTGACTCCAAGAGGGAGTATTTATGCTCGATAGTGGGTTCATGCCTCCATTGAATCTGGGACAGGTGACGTAAAGTTCTAAGGTTGTGGATGTGTTGTTGCCACTAGGGATAAAACATCAATGCTTTGTCTAAGGATATTTGTGTTGATTACATTACGCACCATACTTAATGCAATTGTCTCGTTGTTTGCAACTTAATACTAGAAGGGGTTCGGATGATAACTCTGAAGGTGGACTTTTTAGGCATAGATGCATGCCGGATAGCGGTCTATGTACTTTGTCGTAATGCCCCGATTAAATCTCATAGTACTCATCATGATATATGTATGTGCATGGTTATGCCTTCTTTATTTGTCAATTGCCCAACCGTAATTTGTTCACCCAACATGCCATTTATCTTATGGGAGAGACACCACTAGTGAACTGTGGACCCCGGTCCATTCTTTACATCTGAAATACAATCTACTGCAAACTCTGTTCTTTACGGTTCTTCGCAAACAAACATCATCTTCCACACTATACATCTAATCCTTTGTTTCCATTAAGCCGCTGAGATTGACAACCTCATTGTTACGTTGGGGCAAAGTACTTTGATTGTGTTGTGCAGGTTCCACGTTGGCGCCGGAATCCCTGGTGTTGCGCCGCACTACACTCCGCCACCAACAACCTTCACGTGTTCCTTGACTCCTACTGGTTCGATAACCTTGGTTTCTTACCGAGGGAAAACTTGTCGCCGTACACATCACACCTTCCTCTTGGGGTTCCCAACGGACGTGTGTCTTACACGCCATCAAGACAGCTTTTCGGCGCCGTTGCCGGGGACATCAAGACACGCCTGCAAGGGGAGTCTCCCACATCCAATCTCTTTACTTTGTTTTTGTCTTGCTTTGCTTTATTTTATTTACTGCTTTGTTTGCTCTCTATATCAAAAATACAAAAAAATTAGTTGCTAGTTTTACTTTATTTACTGTCTTGTTCTCTATATTAAAAAACACAAAAAAATTAGTTACTTGCATTTACTTTATTTACCTTTTGTTTATTTCATCATGTTTCCTCCTAAGTACACTCTGAAAGACATACCGGTAGGACGAGGGTCTATCATTGGAAGAGATAATATAGAAGCATTTTTCACTTATGTTAGTATGGTTGAAGATTTTGAAGATAGACACTTGGTAGAACTTGCTCCTACTTATGAAATTGCTGCTGCTTCTTTAGTACACATGTTGGAAGCTAGATTTGTTAATCTCAACCCCGTAATGCAGCATATGTTTCTTACACTCTGTGATATGAAGGAAGGAGAAAAGAAAGATTTTGTCTTAGAAACCGTTCTTAAAGAATTTGGTGGTGTAGCAAGAGAGGCTAGAAAAGTCTTTATTAAATATAAGATGCTTGGCTCTTATACCAACTTTGCTAGTACCCTTGAAAAAATGGAAAAAGATAGATTAAAGTACACTAATAAAGTTAATTGTGAAGGGGAGATTAAGACATCAATACCTTGCAAGCTCTTAGGAATGTGGGAGGCACTAGAAAAGAATTATGATTGGATTGTTCCTGAATATTTGTTTGATGAGAATAGCAAGCCTAAGAGCAATGAAAAAGGAGCCTCTGAAACTTACATAAATAAGATACAATGCATAGTTGAGAGAACTCCAAACCCATCTGTTGATGCTTCGTCTCTTGATAATACTTGATTCACACTTTCTGCGCCTAGCTGAAAGGCGTTAAAGAAAAGCGCTTATGGGAGACAACCCATTATTTTACTTCTGCACTTTTGTTTTATATTTGAGTCTTGGAAGTTGTTACTACTGTAGCAACTTCTCCTTATCTTTATTTTATTGCATAGTTGTGCCAAGTAAAGTCTTTGATAGTAAAGTCAATACTAGATTTGGATTACTGCGCAGAAACAGATTTCTTGCTGTCACGAAATTGAGCAGCCCCTGCTGTAGAAAATTTAGAAACATCTGCCAATTTACGTGCGTGATCCTCAGATATGTACGCAAGTTTCATTCAATTTGAGCATTTTCATCTGAGCAAGTTAAGTGCCCCTGAAAAATTCGTCTTTACTGATCGTTCGTTTTGATAGATTCTGCCTTTTATTTCGCATTGCCTCGTTTTGCTATGTTTGATGGATTTCTTTGTTCCATTAACTTTCAGTAGCTTTGTGCAATGTCCGAAGTGTTAAGAATGATTATGTCACCTCTGAATATATTAATTTTCAATTATGCACTAACCCTCTAATGAGTTTGTTTTGAGTTTGGTGTGGAGGAAGTTTTCAAGGGTCAAGAGAGGAGGATGATACAATATGATCAAGAAGAGTGAAAAGTCTAAGCTTGGGCATGCCCCCGCGGTTCATCCCTGCATATTTTAAGAAGACTCAAGCATCTAAGTTTGGGGATGCCCAAGGCATCCCTTCTTCATCGACAACTTATCAGGTCACCTCTAGTGAAACTATATTTTTATTCCGTCACATCTTATGTGCTTTACTTGGAGCGTCTATTTTTTTATTTTTGTTTTTGTTTGAATAAAATCGGATCCTAGCATTCCTTGTTTGGGAGAGAGACACGCTCCGCTGTTTCGTATGAATACATATGTTCTTAGCTTTATTCTTAATGTTCATGGCGAAGGTTGAAACTGCTTCGTTCATTGTTATATGGTTGGAAACATAAAATGCTGCATGTGGTAAATGGTATAATGTCTTGAATAATTTGATACTTGGCAATTTTTGTGCTCATATAGATCATGTTTAAGCTCTTGCATCATGTACTTTGTACCTATTAATGAAGAACTACATAGAGCTTTTTAAAATTTGGTTTGCATGATTGGTTTCTCTAGAGTCTAGATATTTTCTGGTTAAGGTGTTTGAACAACAAGGAGACGATGTAAAGTCTTATAATGCTTGCAATATGTTCATATGTAAGCTTTGTCTGTACCGTTTTATACTTGAGTTTGCTTCAAACAACCTTGCTAGCCTAGCCTTGTATTGAGAGGAATTCTTCTCGTGCATCCAAATCCTTGAGCCAAAAACTATGCCATTTGTGTCCACCATACCTACCCACTACATGGTATTTCTCTGCCATTCCAAAGTAAATTACTTGAGTGCTACCTTTAAAAATTCTATCCTTTGTCTTTGCAATATATAGCTCATGGGAAAATAGCCTTAAAAACTAGGGATTTCTATTTTCGTGCCCTCGGTTCCTTAGTTGTGCTCAGTTTTCCCCAGCTCCTTAGTTTTTCCTCAGTTTTCCCCAAGTGCTTGTTTGAAACCCGCAGAAGGCTGCTCAGACGGCAGGATTCCCATTAAGTTGACCGCTCCGTGCTGACGTGTGGGGCCGCGTCGTGTGGGCCCGCGTCGCGTGGGGCTGGTAGAAAGGGACCGCGTGGGACAGGACAAGATAGCGTTTGGTTGCACGTGAGCGGGAGCCGGGTTTTGTCTCTCTCGGCCATTGGCATTTCCCTTTTAAGAGTACCTTTTCCGCCTCCTTCTCTCTCGCCTTTTTTCACCTAATTAGTATCAAATCTAGAGAAGCTTGCATTTCTGTCTTTCTTCAATTATTATTTGTGCCTTTTGGCCCTCGTTGTTTGCCCAATATGGCAGCAAATCTAGTAGGGAGCCCAATCTAGTACTCCATCCGGTCCATATGTATGTAGTTAAATCTAGAAGCAAATCTACAGGGAATGTACGATAAATTCACAAGGTCATATAGTAGAATAGGGATAGATAATATAGATAATAAGCTGCATTCAGCAGACCAAACATAGTAGGGTTCGAGGTTCTTCACAGCGATACAGCACCATCATACTAACAACATAACAACGAGGGATCCCTAGCTAACAACAAAGGGATCCCAACAACAAAATGGAGGAGGCAACAGCAGCACACGTCCAGGACTCCGCCTACCCCATCTGCCTCTGCCTCCACTTGTTGCTCCCCTTGGGAGCCTTGGGCTTGAGCGGAGGCATGCGCCCGGCGGAGATCTCCACCCTCTGGATGCTGCGGAGGTGCATGCCGAGCGCTAAGTGCTTGGCGCGGAAGGACTTTGGGTTCACCGACGCGCCGACCTTGGGGTTGGTGTGGCCGATGTTCTCGGCATGCGTGAGGACGCAGTTGAAGTCAGGGCCGCCGAGCCTCCTAGTGCAGAAGGGGCACCTGTAGACACCCTTGGCGACGTCGAGGTAGGAGACGTACCGGCCGACCCTGCAGCCTCCGCGAGCACTCGGCGAGTCTTGACATCATGGTGCTCGTCGTCGGCTGCCGACGTCGCCGCCGGACGACTGATCCATATCAAACGGGAATTTATTAGTGAATGAGTTGCAAACATGCATGATAACAAAGTTAGAAAAAACAGAGGCATCCTCAGTTAGAGTGGACACGATTATATGTCTACAGGGACGGTGTAAGCGAACCAAAGCTCATGCACAACAGATTTGTACACAGAAATGGTTCGCCGAACCCTCCCCGTAAAAATCTGTGCCCACCGATTCATCATAGGCAAAGAAACAGATTCCGGATCTGAACTTGAATACATCCCAGATTATTTGCAAAATTAAACGGTTGATATCTTTTGATTCGTGCATAAAATAACCGATTGAGATCCTATGATTACTTGCATAAATTAACCGATTGAGATCCCATTATTACTTGCATAAATTAACCGAACGGCCGAACCCCAAATCTTAAACGAAATCAAGGAGGGATCAAAGAAAAATGGAATAAAATCGGCGCAAATATTAGCCCAATACTCATCCATCCACGGATCCATCTATACCGAGCACAAATAGGGTTCAAAAAGGAATGGGGAACAAAAAAGGAAGCAAACCGTAGTTACCTCGTTCCATGGGTCCTCTATGGAGGTGTCGTAGCGGTTCGGGGGGGGGACGTACGGCACCGGCTCGTAGGGGTCCCATCCCGGCGGGATCCGACCGCGACCGGCGGCAGCAGCCTCCGATGCACCGGCGGAGGCGGCGGCGACGTCCGTTGAGGGACGGCGGCGACGTCCGTTGAGGGGACGGCGTCGAAGAGGGAGGCGTCGCGCTTGGAGCCGACGGCGCCGTGGACGATGGGATTGGCATTCTCCTTGTCCATCTCGCCGGCGAGAGGAGAGGGAGAGGGAGAGGGTTTTTTGCTTTGGAGAAGATGATGGGACGTGAGAGAGGCGGCGTTGCGTAGGCGAGTGAGAGTGACGAGAGATAGTGGGAGGAGGCGTCTATAAAGGCAAGGGGTGGTTAATGCGGCCCGCGTCCTACGCGTCCACCGCCGCACGTCCGCACGTCTTGGACTTCGCAATGCGCCACGCGTCCACGATTGCACGTCTTCGACTTCGCACCGCGACCGGCGTCTACGCGTCAACAATTGCACGTCTTTCATTTCTGCACCGCAACACGCGTCCTCGAGTCTAACCCCGGAAATTTAGATATACTCGGGTATAACCTCGAGCATTATACTAGCATTTTTTGTGTGCTCGGTTTTCCCCTTGAGTGCTAATACCGGCTAGTGAAATATGCTCGGTTTTACCCTCAAGTAGCTGGTCAACGGACAGTCAACAAATGTGATTAATTAGTTAAATGAGTCATTTAATGTGCAAAAATTCCGAAAAATAGTGGCACATACTCATGGAGTCTTTACCACAAATTGCCGAGTTCTCAAAACATAGATAAGTCATAGATAAATCAAGTTTTACCACAAATTGCCACTTCTCAAAGGCCTTCTCAAATCACCTAGTAGCTATGAAGGTGCATGGTTTTCCACAATAAGCCCTTCCCAAAACAGCTTTCCCCAAAACATACTTTGTCTAAATGAGGCTACAATTCTCACACTCATGTATATTTGTATTGCAAATAGTTTGAGATAGGTCAAGATGGGTTTTATTGTACAAAACACGCATTTTCCATTTTTTAAATCTCATATTTGAATACCTTAGTCTGTTTATTACATAGGTGCCCTTGGTTTCTTGATACTACTCAGTTTTGCCCTCTCCCTCCACAAATTCTCTCACACGTGCAACATTGCCCTGATTGGTCTAGCCCATGTCACGCGGATCGTGCCCGCCGACCGTTGATCGTATGATCTAACGGGAAAGATAACCCCTCTCTCTCTCTCTGTCGGCGGTTACCTTCCACTCTCTAAGTATGCTAAAGGGCGGTTTTCTGTATTTATTTTCACGCGCTAAAAATTATGAACTCTTTTAGGCATTACTTTTCACGCAAAAAATGATAAACCATCACCGATTTGTTGTAGCCATAATTTTTCACGCAAAAAATGATAAACCGTCACCGATTTGTTGTAGCCATTAATTTTCACGAAAATCCCAAATGATAAACCATCACCGATTTGTTGTAGCCATTAATTTTTTCACGCAAAAAATGATAAACCATCACCGATTTGTTGTATCCATTACTTTTCACGCAAAAAATGATAGACCATCACCGATTTCTTGTAGCCATTACTATTCACGGTAGCCTAACTTGTTACAAAAGTCGGTTTCGAGTGAGACCTAACCAAATTTGGCATACATTATGCCATATCTATAAGGGAATAACAACAAGGAATATCTAAAAGGGAAAGTTTCACAAAATTTGAATTTTTGGCGAAAATGATGCCATACATGATGCTGTTTTTCGAGGTTTTGACCTGAAAATCAATTGGATATTATAAAGGGAAATAAAAAGTTCGAAAAATATAAAAACGAAACAATCTATCTATCTATGTATAGAAGATCAGCTGTATGAAATTTGAGGTCATTTAGAGGAGGTAGAATAAATCACCTTGTTAGAAAAGCTGGTTTCAGTGAGACGAAACGGCGTGCGTTTAAGCAAAGTGATTTTTTCGAACATCTCCAAATGATCCCAAATTTGCCATACATGATGCCATACGTGTAACAACAAGGAACCCTATCTAAAAAGTGTCAAAAAAGTTTTCCCAACCGTATAGCTCTATCAAAAAGAACCTCACCATGGCGCTAGTATAACTTTGGGCTTAGTTACAAACTTTCGTTACCTAACCTTCAACACGAAACTTGTTTCAAATCACTTTTGCCGTACAAGAAACAAATCCCTCCTTGATTCGAGCACCACAGCCTCCAAACTTTGCCGATGCCGATATCGGCATGGTCGAAACGGCTATGCTCGACGCCACCGCTAGGTCACCGTCGGGATGCACCCTCAATCCCGTCCCCTCATTCGATCACCGACACACCGGAGATACCGCCGAGGCCAATGCCGAACGTACATGCCGATGCCAATGCCGAACATGCATCCACGCCGATGTGGGCACGGCCACGCCGCCTGCTATGCTTGGACACCACAGACCACCGCGAGGTCTTTCCCTTCGCCACCACACTCTTCTAGCACCCATCTATACACGCCAGAAAGGAGAGACACTAGTTTTCTCTACATTGCTCGTGTTCGTGTCGGACACGGTCAGTCAAAGTTTTGAGGTAGTCGTCGATGTCGTCGACCATTTCTTCTCTTCTTTGCATGGTTAAACGCGTCTAGTTCAAATCTATCTAATGCGTCTGGTCTCGCCTCATGCAGTTCTTTGTGGACGTCGATCTCATCTCGGCACCCCGCAGGCCACCTCCTCCGTGCCATCACCTGTAGAGCTCCGTTTAAAAATCTATTCCTACCCGTGTATTGCCCCTTGAATCAGCGCCATGGCCCACTTGTCATTCGATATACCGAAGCCCCACTCGTGCGTGTTTTGGTCGGGGATACGGCGATGCTTACGGTCAAACAAAGATGAATGGTCCGACGTGTCTTTGCGGGCTCTACGTGGCCCCACTAGTCAGAAGATAACGGTCAACCGTCGGGCAACCGGCCGTTACAGCATCTGTGATGGTTTCAGCCAAGGTCTTGGGGAAAACTGAGGAAAAACTAAGGAGCTGGGGAAAACTGAGCACAACTAAGGACCCGAGGGCACGAAAGTAGAAATCCCTAAAAACTATTATGGTGAAGAATATGTAGCTATGTATCTTATTTCTTATAAGTTGCTTGTTGAGCGGTAACCATGTTTCTGGGGACGCCATCAACTATTACACCTTTATTGAATATCATGTGAGTTGCTATGCATGTTCGTCTTGTCTGAAGTAAGGGTGATTTATCATGATCAAATGGTTTGAGTATGCATATTGTTAGAGAAGAACATTGGGCCGCTAACTAAAGCCATGATCCATGGTGGAAGTTTCGGCTTGGACAATTAATCCTCAATCTCTTATGAGAATATTATCTGTTGTTGAATGCTTATGCATTAAAGAGGAGTCCATTATCTCGTTGTCTATGTTGTCCCGGTATGGATGTCTAAGTTGAGAATAGTCAAAAAGCGAGAAATCCAATGCGAACTTTCTCCTTAGACCTTTGTACGAAGCGGCATAGAGGTACCCCTTTGTGACACTTGGTTGAAACATATGTTATGCAATGATAATCCATGTTAATCCAAGCTAATTAGGACAAGGTGCGAGCACTATTGGTAATCTATGCATGAGGCTTGCAACTTATAGGATGTCTTATACATAACACATATGATTTATTACTACCGTTGACAAAATTGTTTCTATGTTTTCAAAATGAAAAGCTCTAGCACAAAAATAGTAATCCATGCTTCCCTCTGTGAAGGGCCATTCTTTTACTTTATTGTTGAGTCAGTTCACCTATTCTTTCTATCCTAGGAGCAAACACTTGTATGAACTGTGTGCATTGATTCTTACATGTTTACCTATTGCACTTGTTATATTATTTTGTGTTGACAATTATCCATGAGATAAACATGTTGAAGTTGAAAGCAACTGCTGAAACTTATATCTTCCTTTGTGTTGCTTCAAAGCTTTCTACTAAGAATTTATTGGTTTATGAGTTAACTCTTATGCAAGTCTTATTGATGCTTGTCTTGAAAGTATTATTCATGAAAAGTCTTTGCTATATGATTCATTTGTTTACTCATTGTCTTTACCATTGTTTCGAATCGCTGCATTCATCTCATATGCTTTACAATAGTATTGATCAAGATTATGATAGCATGTCACTTCAGAAATTATCCTTGTTATCGTTTACCTACTCGATGGCGAGTAGGAACTAAGCTTGGGGATGCTTGATACGTCTCAAACGTATCTATAATTTCTTATGTTCGATGCTACTTTTATGATGATACTCACATGTTTTATACACATTTTATGTCATTATTAGGCATTTTCCGGCACTAACCTATTGACGAGATGCCGAAGAGCCGCTTGCTGTTTTCTGCTGTTTTTGGTTTCAGAAATCCTACAAAGGAAATATTCTCGAAATTGTACGAAATCAACGCCCAGGGTCTTATTTTTCCACGAAGATTCCAGAAGACCGAAAGGGAAACGAAGTGGGGCGACGGGGCGCCGACCCCATAGGGCCGCGTGGCCAAGGGTGGCCCCGCGCCGCCCTGTGGTGTGGGGCCCCCGTCAGCCCTCCGACTCCGCCCTTCCGCCTACTTAAAGCCTTCGTCGCGAAAACCCCAGTAACGAGAGACACGATACGGAAAACCTTCCAGAGACGCCGCCGCCAATCCCATTTCGAGGGATTCAGGAGATCGCCTCCGGCACCCTGCCGGAGAGGGGAATCATCTCCTGGAGGACTCTTCATCGCCCTGATCGCCTCCGGATCGATGTGTGAGTAGTTCACCCCTGGACTATGGGTCCATAGCAGTAGCTAGATGGTTGTCTTCTCCTCATTGTGCTATCATGTTAGATCTTGTGAGCTGCCTATCATGATCAAGATCATCTATTTGTAATGCTACATGTTGTGTTTGTTGGGATCCGATGAATATTGAATACTATGTCAAGTTGATTATCAATCTATCATATATGTTGTTTATGTTCTTGCATGCTCTCCGTTGCTAGTAGAGGCTCGGCCAAGTTGATACTTGTGACTCCAAGAGGGAGTATTTATGCTCGATAGTGGGTTCATGCCTCCATTGAATCCGGGACAAGTGATGTAAAGTTCTAAGGTTGTGGATGTGCTGTTGCCACTAGGGATAAAACATCAATGCTTTGTCTAAGGATATTTGTGTTGATTACATTACGAACCATACTTAATGCAATTGTCTGTTGTTTGCAACTTAATACTGGAAGGGGTTCAGATGATAACCTGAAGGTGGACTTTTTAGGCATAGATGCATGCTGGATAGAGGTCTATGTACTTTGTCGTAATGCCCTGATTAAATCTCATAGTACTCATCATGATATATGTATGTGCATTGTTATGCCTTCTTTATTTGTCAATTGCCCAACCGTAATTTGTTCACCCAACATGCCATTTATCTTATCGGAGAGACACCACTAGTGAACTGTGGACCCCGGTCCATTCTTTACATCTGAAATACAATCTACTGCAAACTACGTTCTTTACTGTTCTTCGCAAACAAACATCATCTTCCACACTATACATCTAATCCTTTGTTTTCAGCAAGCCGGTGAGATTGACAACCTCATTGTTACGTTGGGGCAAAGTACTTTGATTGTGTTGTGCAGGTTCCACGTTGGCGCCGGAATCCCTGGTGTTGCGCCGCACTACACTACGCCACCAACAACCTTCACGTGTTCCTTGACTCCTACTGGTTCGATAACCTTGGTTTCTTACTGTGGGAAAACTTGTCGCTGTACACATCACACCTTCCTCTTGGGGTTCCCAACGGACGTGTGTCTTACACGCCATCAACATCGTCCAAATCATCAACTCCTCTATCTATAACATCATTAGAGTCATCGACATCATGTTCTCAGAACTCGAAGACATGTACGGTATTCGACTCAGCATTTTTACACCCTATACATAACTATTTCATATTCATTTACATGCTCGGGGGCTACTCCCATCGAAAGCGCTGGTCGCGCACCCGAGAAAAAGATGGCAACCTCGTCAAGAAAGAAGAATAAACTTGAAGACATCGTCATCAACATCAAGATCTTCGAGTAGTACAACTTGAGTCTATGTGCGGCTGCAAGCACCCGCCCACAAACTCGGGGGCTACTCCCATCGGGAGCGCTTCGTGCACCCGACAGAAAGCGACGTCGACTCTACATCAAGCACAAGATTCAACATTCAACAGATGATCAAGACATTCGGACAATGACAACTTTAGTCCCTGCCCGAAGCTTCACTTCGGCCAGACACTCGGGGGCTACTGATGTGGGCATAACCCTTCGGGTACTTGACATTGCCATACCCGGTGCAGACTATGAAGCTGGACCAGCACAAGGACTGAAGAAGCTGGACCCACGAGGAAAATCAACTTGAATCACAAGAAAGAAGACTCCAATACGAATCCTACTAGGACTCTTGGAAACCCTAGCTTGGCTGATATATAAAGCCAGGCAGGGGCACCCCTTAGGAGATATTAAAAAAACACAAGTCATAGAGGCGACACGCCTAGACATTGCAACCCGCATATTAGAACTAGACTAGATACTACAACTCCACCTATGGCGGCCCCCTGCACACATATATTCATATAATGGATTGCTAGCAGGACGTAGTGATCCTCCACCGCGCGGACGTGAACATGGGTACGTCGTGCCTTCTCTCGCTCCCGAAACTTCCATCGTCGCCTTTCTCTAAAACCCAAGCCCCCCATGGTGGGCATTACCGAGGAACCGCCTCGTCATCTGGCCTTAATTGGTTGTGCTTGGCAATGTTCTTGTTGAAGGCATTATTTTGAGAGTAAGAACTTTCTCTAGGCTGAAAACCTAAAATCTATGATCGGGCGACGACAATGTTTGTGCACTGTTTCCTTTTTGGAGGCGTCGCTTATGGAGAAGCTGATCTTCTGGTGTTGTCTTGGTGGTGCCAGTGTTCTGTTTCAAGTTTTCGATATCTGCAGCGGAACTTTTTTTTTGTAATTCTTTTTTTTTGGTTGTGTGCATCATTTATGCTATTAGGGCATGATGTTGTTGCAGATGTTGGATGTAATTGGTATCTACGCGATATTAATATATGCTCTTTATCAAAAAAAATCTAGATAGTAAATCTCAGACGTCTATTTATAGGTAGAGGAAGTAGATTTTTTATATGCTACCACCAAAGCACCCCGCAGTACCACATTGGGCAGGAATGGAATGGCCCATTCTCCATTTCCCACAATATCCCTCTCAGGCCTAGTTTGGTACCCTATAGTGTTTATGGAAATTAGTGGGAATAATATTTTAAAGTATTAGGTAAATCTCTATCGTCACCCTATCTTCGCAAAACTCCATCCCCAATCACTAGGTAGGAGTAAAGTACTGTAGATTGAAAAAATGCACTAAGATTGGAAAAAAATAGGGGTAAACGAGGATTAAACTCACTCAATACTTTAACGCCAAACATGTATTTAAATAAGTAAGAATTTAGAGTTTGTTGCGGATTATCTCACCTCACGAGGAACATTTGGGAAGAATCTGTGGAGCCGAACTGCCACCATTTTTTTTTTTGAGAATCACTGGTTGCCACCAAATGAGTCCCGTGATCCCGTCCCATCCGAAAGCTTTAATGGGCTGAAGCCGGAACTAGAGGAGCACCCAAGTAAACCGAATGCACGATCCAATAAAATTTAGCCCCATATACAGCCCAACCGGCCAACCCCATGAGGCCACGAGCCACGACCCACGAGCGACCAGTCCAGCATCCCTAGGGATGTAAATGGTACGGATAATTTCCGTTCCGAATCCGCATCCGTATCCGTTTTTGAGGATATGGTATGCATTTTTAGAAATCCGCCGGATATGGATACGGATACGGATAGTGATCAAGCGGATATCCGACGGATACGGTAGAGGATATGGTATTGATACTATCCGACGGATACGGATTATCCGCCATTTTTTGCGGATTATCCGAGGTCCACAAAGAGGATAATCCGAAAAACTAGCCCAACCCTAAATATTTAGATAATATATTTAGTTCATCGGCCAAACTATGTATTCTATTATCACGCAATTTGCTTTGTTGTACGAACAAGTGTGTACATTTAGCTATAGTCTATAATTACAAACATATTTTACATAAAAAAACATACTTCTATTTTTTTATATGTATATTTTCTTAATAATCCGCATCCGATCCGAGTCCGGTCCGAATCCGCTCCATATCCGTAATCCGATATAATCCGCATCCGAATCCGCATCCGACCATTATCCGCTCCGATCCGAATCCGTTACAAAAATATGGTAAAGGATATGGTAAGAGCAATATCCGATCCGATCCGATCCGTTTACATCCCTAAGCATCCCAGTCGCTGACCGAATTGTTCTGCAAATTGCGTTGGTTCTGAAAGTTCAAACTATCCCCCACCGGCCACCGCTAGCCAGCCTTTGGAGCAGGTGCTCGATCCGAACCTCTTCAGTCCACGCGTGTCGCCGAGAAGAAAGGTAGAGCCTGAAACGTGGAAAGAAGACTCCAGATCACAGCACGCATGCGCGCCAGCTCCCAAGCTTCCCGATGGAACCGACGACAACGCGCCGAGATAAAAGGAAAACCATTCCCTGTGCGCCGCTAAACGAGTGAGCCCAGCAAGACAGAACTGCTCCAGACGAACACCGTGCAATCTGCATCTTGAAGTGGCTAGCACCCGTACGCAGGGAAGAGACGATCGAGCCATGGCGTCGAAGGCGGTGTGTCCGGCGCTCGCGTACCTCGTGGTCTACGTCGAGGACGTGCTGAAGTCGGCCGAGTTCTACGCCGCCGCTTTCGGTTACTGCGTCCGCCGCGTCGAAGACTCTCGCAAGTAATTCATTCGTTCTCATCTAGCTCCTGCCTGTGCATACGCATCAGGGCCATTCTGTCATGTGTCTTAGTTTGCATCCACTGTGAGCAGGTGGGCGGAGCTGGACACCGGGTCGACCACCATTGCCTTCACACCGCTGCACCAGAGGGAGACGGACGCGCTCACCGGCGAGGTGCAGCTGCCCAAGTCGCCCCGCGAGCGTGGCCCCGTGGAGATCTGCTTCGACTACGCCGACGTGGACGCGGCGTACCGGAGGGCGGTGGAGAACGGGGCGGTGCCGGTGAGCGCGCCGGAGCAGAAGAAGTGGGGGCAGAAGGTCGGCTATGTCAGGGATGTTGACGGAATCATCGTGCGCATGGGAAGCCACGTCCGCGAGTAGTCGACTTTCCTAGTATAACGAGTACTGTACTTGTATGTCGATACCAAATAAATCGAGATGTCACTAGTGTTTCCCAGTCGCAGCAACTTCCAGTCTTAGGGCATCTCCAGCGGCCGTGACCGAAAATGCGTCGTGCACCACCTCCAGCGGCGCGACGCAAAGTAACCGGGCCGTTTGTAGAGACGCAAACCTGGCCCAAATATGCGTCAGGTTTGCGTCTCGGCGGACGCGCAGCGTGTCCGCTTGGTCCTCGCACGGGTCCGCCTGGCAGCGGCACAACTGCTTCGTCTTTCGCAGCATTACTTCCGGGCGGCGCGCTGCAGCCTTCGCAGGGCCGTGTTAATGGCGTGCCTCGGCTTCCGCGAGCGTGCGCAGCTAGTAGACGTTGCACTGGCAGGCCATTGAAGGCGATATGGCGTCGGAGCCTTTTAAATGGACGCTTCTGGCGTCCATTGCGACGACCAAACCATTGCCAAATCTCACAGTATCCACCCCACCGACGCCATGGGAAAGAAATGCTGGCCGTTCCGCAAGACGAAGAACGACCAGGAGGCAAGCGGCTCGCGTTCCGGCAAGAAGGCAAGGGTCGGCCGGTACGTCCGCGTTGAGCTCGCGCGGCAGCTATGGGAGGAAAACCGGCCTGGCCATGGCCGGACGCGAACTTGCCGGGAGGGGCCGGTACCGAACTCGCGGCGCGTGCCGGTCCACCCCCCCCCCGTGCCGCGCGAGGGCCGAGAGCGGCGGGACAAGGTGCGCAGTCGCCGGCAGATCTTGCCGCCGGATCTGCGGGAGGATGAGGCGTACGCGCTGAACTCCTACAACTGGATTTCATTCGGGACGTGGGAGTTCGACGCGCGCCGCCGCGCTGGCTACCTCGGCGACGTGGACTTCTTCGACCGAGAGATCGCCGCAGAAGAAGAAGAGAACGACGCCGAGGACGCGGACGACGAGGAGGACGCGGACGAGGACGTCCACATGGTCGACTACGACCACGACGACGGCGGGCCGGCGTGGGATCCGGAGACCCGGCCGCCGGACCTTTCCGAGGATGAGGCCATTGCCATGGCACCGGCCAGCAGCGCGCAGGACGAGCTCAACGAGCTCACTTTGTGGGAGGGGCTCGCAATCCAGCTGCGGGAGTCGGCGCCGCGCGAGGGAGACCGGCGACTCCTCCGGCTACGCCGACGCGTTCCAACGACCGCGCTCCGCCTCGTCTGCTCCGGCGTGGGATCCCTGGCCACAGCCTCCTCGCCCATGCGGCGGTACCTCCTCCACCGCCGGCGTACGAGCTTCCATGGCCGACGCCGGAGTTCATTAACCTCGTCAGCGACGACGACCAGTAGGCAGCAGCAACTTTTAGCACGCCTTTATGGCGTTTTTATGTTTTTTTTTTAACGTAAATTATGGTTGCATTAATGAAAAAAAAAAATATGCGTCGCGCCGCTGGAGCCACCCCGACGCAAACGGACGCCCGGACGATTTCGACCATTTCGGCCGATGCAAACGGACACGATGCGTCCGTTTCGACGTCCGAAATGCGTCGCGTCGCTGGAGATGCCCTTACACACTGATATGCCTCCCTTGTCGTGATGACGCGAACACTGAATGCTCTTGTTTTCCCCTGGCATGTGCGATTGGGAAGCTAATGTTTTGTCAGACACATGCCACGCCTACCGGGCCAACTTACCACGTGTGGCTCAATTACACCATTAGCTCGTGTATTCCTTGTAAACTCTCTGTATTTTCTAAACGAAAGGCCTATGCCCAGTTGTGTAGATGAAACCATAAACTGCAGGATACATCAGTAGATGAAGAGTGTTTTTTTTTTTGAACAGGAAAGGTCCTGAAGGACCTGGAATCTGTATTACTTCGTCGGTGGGTGAACAATTACAGAAAGGACCTTACGAAAAGGAAAAATTACACCAAAGTCCAGTACTTTTGCATGGATCTGTATTACTTCGTCGGTGGGTGAACAATTACAGAAAGGACCTTACGAAAAGGAAAAATTACACCAAAGTCCAGTACTTTTGCACAGAACACCATAAAAAGATCGCAGAAAACGCGATCGAATCCAAGCTCGCCGACGATGAACCACCTCCAGCCACGGCCACTCCTGCTCCCGCTGGGGACTCGGCCACTTGGGAGAGCATGAGCGTGAGATGACGCGCCAAGGTGCAGAAAGATCCTCCGATGGAGGAAGATGAATCTCAAGCTGCCAAGGTGCAGAAAGATCCTCCGATGGAGGAAGATGAATCTCATGCAGCAGCTGCTGCCGAGAATGGCGAGGCCAGCCTTTTGACCGAGAATAGCAGCGGCCAAATGATGCCACCGCTGGGGAACCGCCACGGGGAGCACAGACTCTAGAAACTCCCCACGCCATCGCCCGCCCCCTGCCGCCACGAGGCTCTCTACTTTCTCTCCCTCGACGCCAAGGCCGACCAAGAGAAAGCAGCTCACCTGCAGATCACAGTGGAGGAGATAGCAGCTCTTGTTGCAAGAGCTCGAACTGCAGAGCTCCTCATCATCCTCCCACCTCAGGAGCAGATCGAGGAAGCTCCACATCGACCACCCCATGCCGCGCCATGGCAGCAGGGTGGAATAGCTCGACGGCACAACTTTATTAACGGAGATGCTTGCGCCCAGCTCCTCGTCAGACGACGGCGCACCGCGGTGCACGCCGGCGACGAGAAGCAGCCACAAGACGCACCAGATCTGGCCGGGAAGATCCGGAGCTCTACTCCCACACGCCATAAAGGACAAACCTCTACTAGACCTAGCCCTACTATAAACACTACTAGCTGCAGCGCCTCGCCTCCACCACTCTCCGACGGCAAAGCCGCCGAGGAGGGCTTCGGTCCGGCCTGGAGCAGAGAGAGGCGCTCTCAGGAACTGTAGCAGGGAGAGAGAAAAGAAAGGAGAGAATGGACGGGTCTAACTGTATGTGGATAGATGAAGAGTGTTCTCATTTTAAGCTAACTAGCAAAGTGTCTGTGCGCTGCAACATATTGATACTTTTTAAATATTGTTTAATTCTGGAAGTTGCATAATTTTTTATTATATGTTTGCCATGGAACATATACTCTAAAAAAATCTTGGACTTTTGTAAGTTTGAATGTACCTACACTCTAAACAGTATCTTAATACATCTAAATTTACATAAATATAAGACATGCATTTCAGAAGGGAGAGAGTATAAAATATCAACCTTAGTTAAGAAAACGAAAACAGGAAAAATAAAAAGAAAATCTTTTTTCACCTGGGCCAAATCTAACCTATTTATTTTTCTTGTTCTGTCCATTTTCTTTTTCTTCCGTCACAAGATGAGTGTGAGCCCATGATTTCTCCCTCTCGTTAGGCATCCGACATCCCCGCAAGCCCCTAAATTCACTGATCTGGATTGTCTAAGGCATCGATCCTTTGCTTTTTCCATGTGTGCAATCAGGACCTCTCACTTAGATAGTGACATTGGTCATTGTTTTGATTGAAAATAGGGTTATGCTACCTCAAAAAAAAAAGAAAATAGGGTTATGCTCGCAGACCCTACAAATGGAAATCTTACGAAGCTGAATTCGGTGCAAGGTACAGAGTAGTAGCGATGTCCAAGGTGAATTGGTGCAAGGTACTGTAGTAGCACTCTGCACAATAGTAGTGAAATTGGCTCTGAGTGCTGCTACTCATCAATCGCAATCGTATGCACTTTCCAACACTTAGTATTAACCTAGAAAATGAATTGCTAATAATGCAGAAACCTCCTCCGAAGGGATTAAGTGGGACGAGCAACCTTGCAGTAGTATAGGGTGACAATTGACTGATGACAGTAGTTCTGGTACGCATGCATTCTCGTAAATCTCCTAGTAAATGAAAATGTGATCAATATATTATTTTGCAGTCTTCTGATTCAGCCAACAGGCAGCAACGATGGTACTCAAGAAAAGAAAATCCCCGATCTGAATCATGATAGGCAGCGATCTGCAACTGCTGAGAAGAGGCTTTGTCGGGCCATGTGAGTTTCGGGAGGCCCTGCCAAGTTGTTTTTTTTCTTTTCCTTTTGCTACCGCCTGACCCAAACGCGCGTCCCTGGCTTCGCATATCTGACGGTGCAACATGGTCACCGGTTTCATGTCTTTCCACCATTGTTTCGCGTATCTGGCGGTGTAGTATGGCCACTGGTGATGCTGCCGGCTACGCACAGACAGCCGTCTCGGTCTGGCGCTGAGCGTTGAGCTCAAACAGTTTCTACTGCTCGGCCGTCATGAGGAGGTGACATTTCTCCTCCGTGGCCGCCCACTCGCACGAGATCTCGAGGGAGTGCTTGAAGTTGGATCAATGATCTTCTCTTCTTCCTCCTTCAGTCTTCGGAAGCGATGCACGTTCAATGGGGCTACGATCGCTGATTGGTCATGGTCGCAGCGAAACTGATGTATATCGCCCCACTGTGTCGCTTCCTCGATCGCCTCGGCACTTGTATCTGCTATGAACGCCTCGTTTCACTCATCGGAGTCGTCGAAGTTGAAGTCAAACTCGACGTCGTGCTCTAGGGCGGAGCTACACCCCGGGCAACCAGGGCCATGGCCCGGGGCGCAACAACTTTGCCAGCCTTCTTCACTAGCTCGGGATTGGCCAATCTCTGGGCTATGCTGCATCGTCCCAACTGAAGCTCGAACCCTTCCTTTCCTGGCTGATTTACCTACCCTCGCAGCGGGTGGACACGCACGTCCGCCCGGCACGCAGGCTCCCCGGATGGCCAGCGCCGCAAGAATGCTAGTGCCGTGCTGCACCTTGCTCTACTCCGTTCTTCTCCTGTACATGATTCTTGATTCACTCAATTGGAGTAGGCAATTGACTCAGCTGCGGCTCCCCCTCTGAGCTAAGTAAATAACTAAGTTGTTCATCTCAGTGTGTCAGCTTAATCAATGACTGTCCAGAAATCCATTTTTTGGTGCGCCACTGTCGAGGCTTTTCCTACTAGTGAACCACCGATATTCGTAGCACTATCTTTCTGTATTCTCTTACTATTTTTTTATTTTTCTGCGATATTTATGAACTTCGTTGGATCCTTAACAATTCAGTTAAAATTATATGTTCATTTTTGCAATTATGCCAAAATAAGTTGTGCTATTACATGAGTTTTATTTTTGACTAGCTTTCTTGCGCTTAGTTTTTGGCTCGGGGCTTACTCCAATCCTGGCTCCGCCTGGCCACGGGTTTTAGCTGCGGTGGCTCTGGTTGCGGTGGTGTCTACAACACTGGTGGGGCGTGCGGCCGTTTCGTCCTAGCATGGAGTAGGTGGTCGCAAGCCGGCATATCATTGTTGCGATGCAAGTTCGGTAGAGGCAAAGAAGAGTGGCGGTGGTGGAGAGGGTAGTGCGGCGGAGATGAGCGGAGGCGGCGCACGTCGTGTTCTGAGAGTGGCGGTGGTCTAGGGGTAGCTAGGGTTTGAGAGGAGGCGGGTGTGGTGGTGAGCTCCGACGGCGGCCGTGTTTTATAGGCGGCGAAGAGGCGGGAAGCAGAGGCGGGAGAGGGGGAAAGGTCGGGAAGGAGGAACGGTGGAAATTAACGCCACCGTATGGGTATGGCGCAGCTCTGACGAGACGTATCAACTGCCCCCGCCTCGAAAAATGGCGCGCCAATAAGGAAAAGATGTCACCTCTCCGTTTCGCGCCGGGCACGAGACAACGTGTGGAAAACGCCGTTGGGAACCAATATTTTTCTGGCGCCTCCCATTTTAATTTGGAGGCCCGTTTGGGGAACTCGGCTGGGATGCTCTAATGCCTAGCAGATAATCATCTCAGCATAGTATCAAATGAATTGTCTTGCATATAGTTAAATATTAAAACATGAATCGTCGATCGGAAAGAGAAAGTGACAAGCACCGATCGATCAGTCGGGTATTGTTTGGATCACCCGAAACTTTTCTTCCGGATGCTCTCACGGCAAAGAGAACTAGGTTTCTCCGTCGTTGCTTCCGCAAATCTGCCCGAAGTCCACAAAGGCATGGTGGATGCCGGTCCTCGTCGGTGGGAGGTTTCTGTTTTCTAGTGTTTGGGTCAAGGTTTGTTGGAGTGGCGCTTAGATGGTGGCAACGACGCCTCGTTCCATAAAGTCTCCACGGCTCCGGTACCATCTTAGTGGTGATGTAAAAAGCTTGTGGGAGTGGTGTGGTTATCGACGATTTCTTCTACCTATGGGGACCCGCGGATGGTTGGGACCTCCAGATCGTCACAGAGCTTCATCGATGGTTATTCCTCCTTCTTCGTCTTCGGAAGAATGTGGTCTTCTAGACCCGTTCGGTGACTTCCCATTAGCAACCAACAATGACAGGCCGTCTTATGGAGGAATGACAACGGCGATGCATCATCGACACACTCTATATGTTGAAGACGAAGGGCATCTCAAGCATTTCGTTGCAATTTTGTTTTCTTGACAAACTTTGTACTATTCGATGTTTCTTCTAATGTCAGGGTCTTTTCCGAAAAAATAAAAGCTCTACAACCATATTCAGCACTAATATACTATTTACTCAGAAATCATTACGAGAGCGAAGGAGTTGTACCATTATTCTATTGTTTCTTCTTATTATCATTTTTAATTTTCCTCTTACTACTTTAAATACATAGATCACAAAATGGCATAAAACAACGGTGAGTTTGGCCAAGTGACCACAAATATAAAGATAAATCCCTTGCGTTTTCTAACAGACGGGCTTGTGCCAGTTTTATTGATAAAACCATAAAAGGTATGATACAATAGTACCACCATAAGCATTACAAACTTTCCCTCTTGAGTCATCTCGTGTGCCCCATCTCTGCCCCTCTCCCTCCTTCTCTCTGGCGGCTTTGCCGTCTGGTGTGCTGATAGGTCAGGTGGTTGGCTCCCCTTGTTCATAGATGGTTAGGCCTGATGACCCACAAGTATAGGGAATGTATCATAGTACTTTCGATAAATAAGAGTGTCGAACCCAACGAAAAGTAGAAGGTGTTGACGAGCAGTTTTGATCGAGGATTTACTGTAAACACTAGTGAACATGTTTGCAGGTGTATTTGATATTGCAGATAAATAAAGTACGAGTAAATAAAATGCAGTAGTAATAATTACAGCGAGTGGCCCAATCCTTTTTAGAGCAAAGGACAAGCCGGTTGTTTTACTTATGATGAAAAATGTTCCTGGGGACACACGGGAATCACGTCAAGTGCTTTCGCTTCACATAGTTGAATAATATTCAGTGGTTTGGTAAGTGTCGTGTGGGGAACCTATGCTAATGCATTACCCCGTACTTGGACTAATGCATACTTGTGATTATACCTCTTGCAAGCATCCGCAACTACAAGAAAGTAATTAAGATAAATCTAACCACAGCCTTAAACTTTGAGATCCTACACTCCCTTGTGTACCGGTTTTCTAACGGGGGTTTGGGTTTCTGTCCTCCCGCAACCTCATAATTAGTAGCCAAATACACAATGCATTCCCCTAGGCCCATAAAGGTAAAGTATCATGTAGTCACGTTCACATGACACCACTAGAAGAATAGCACCACAACTTAAATATCAAATCATTGCATATTACTCAACACAGTTCCACTACTAACAACATGACTTGTCCCATGTCCTCAAAAACTAACCTGAAGGAACTGAACTATTTTCCAAAACTGGATACATGAAAGTATGGCTATGTAACCAATTAATGGATTCCACTAATGTCAAATGCGCACCAAGGAAGCAAAGTAATATATATGAAAGAGAGGCCAATTGCGGAAATTCAATTCGGCTCCCCGGGTGCGTATGCTCCCTATAACAAAAAATTATATTTCGAGTTGTCGAAAATTTTTGACAAAAAAATTCTACATGTACATCTCTATAATATATGTGCATTCGCCAAGTTTCACGAAAAATCAATATTTTTTATGGTCTATGTAAAAAAGAGAAAATTTATCTTGTAAAAAGCATTATTTTCAGCACTGAGTTTTGTCTTTTTTACACACGTCACGTGACAAGTTCATTTTTTATGAAACAACTTTGTGAGCGCGTACCACGTGAAGATGTACGTGTGAATTTTTCGTTTCAATTTTGTTGAAATTCAAAATGTGTGTAAGATGAATTTCAAAATAGAGGGAGCATATGCTCCCATGTTCCAAAACACCACTCCCGGCCAATTGGTTAATTATAGGACTATGGCTTTCCTGTGTTAAATTAGAAGATCATGGTGAGCACATGAACCTACGTACTATTGTGACCAGGTAAAATTAGGACATGATTCATGATTATTCATGCAAAATATAGAGTACCATGTTTTTGATCCAGCATGTTTTGCTCTGTGAAAGATAACGCACTCGACATGATAGATTTGCAGACTTGGGTTGTCCATGCTCATCGCCTGTTGGTACGATGCATCTTGCACAGGACGAATTTGGAGCCTCGCCACCGCCTGTTCAATCCCCTTGCGATATAGGGTTAGTACAGATTTTTTCCCTAATCCAAATCATCATCTACCTTCTTGTTTATTTTTTTTGCAAAT
Source organism: Lolium rigidum (assembly GCF_022539505.1). Taxonomy (NCBI): domain Eukaryota; kingdom Viridiplantae; phylum Streptophyta; class Magnoliopsida; order Poales; family Poaceae; genus Lolium; species Lolium rigidum. The sequence goes on from NC_061510.1 coordinate 106,485,743, forward strand.
TATCATGCAATTTCCCTCTCTCCGGTGAGTATACGCTGATTGAGTTATAGAGAATTTGCCATGGCGCATATATATCTATGTGCGATGTTAGATTCAGAAATATACACATGCTATATTATGGTTGCTAATTTTGAGTTCCTGAGCTTTAGCGCGACTAAACTTACTGAATCCAACAGCTTCAGAATTCGTGCGTTTTACCTTTTCCCAGAATGCTAACTTAGCATGACTAAACATACTGAATGCAATAACCACTCCTTTTCCAATTTTCTAAAATATAGACAACAATATTATGGTCGTTTAGCATATAAACAGAAAGTCCCACAAAAAGGGACAGTTCTATTCACATGCCAAAAACATAGACTGATATGAAACAGTGCATGAAGTAGTTAGCTTCTCAAGTGATATCTTCAATTGAAATTCTCATCCTTTGTTTGTAATAAACAACTCCAATATTTGAAATGAAACACCACTTTATGGTCGAATTGTCTTTAGCCAAGAATGTCTCAGACAATAACACACACCCTGCAATAATACACACCCTGCTGGCGTAACTGCATACAGTGTTACAGAAAAGACTCAAACAGGTACTACTACTTATAGCTCTGCATAGTCATTGAGTTCCATTTTTTTTGTTTCATTCCAAATTTTCCTTTCATAGAAGCTGGGATACAAAAAGAAGACTAGATTTTAAGTTAAGAGGATAATTTCAAATTTCAGAGGTATGAAACACTTCAACACCGTGGGTCAATCGGTGAAAATGAAGAATCCAGTAAATTTAATATCACAAATAAGGATTCATCAAGTCAACATCCCAACAGGTAACTATTGACATTCCCCATGCAATAATAAAAAGCATACTTAAATATGTATTCTCATATGACATACCTTCATTCCCCTATTTAAATACAACATACTGAAAAAGTACTTCATTTTACTCATTCCAAAAAGCACAAGAAATAGTGCCTATTACTACCCAAGCCATCTTACCAACGATCCTGCAGAATGCAGTTTTCACTTTACATTATCTTGCATCTGCAACAAGGTCACAGATAACATCTGATCAGAACATGCTGAGTAATTAATGCCAATACATTTCTTTTTGTGTGGAAAATTGCCACTATAATACTACATATCACATGTACTATTCATCACATAGACCTAAAACCAAAGCCTGTGAATTAGAATACTTGCCATAGTATCAGTTAATACTTTTGTAATGATGCTACAGTTTTTGCTACATTCAGAGCTCATCCAGCTGTACTACAAAGATGATACATGCTTTCTTTACCTTCCGTGCTTTCAATTACACATATAGTGTTGCTTCTATCAATAATTATTGATCACTACATTGACCAGTATATACTGTAGCGAAGCTAATTTCACATACTTATGGGTTTTCATCGTACAAAATTAACTATATGCCATCGTGTTCAAATACATGTATGTTCGTATTTTATATTACTATCAGATTTGGGTAGGGTGGCCATTTGGAATTTGGCCAGCCTCCGCTCGCATTGTGTTGCTCTTTTCTCCTGTAATTACTCCATTCTATTCCTTCATGCAATTGATGCACTGAAGACACCGACAGCTGGGGAGAGCCAAGACCGGGGCAGAAAGTTATCAGGATCTTTGCAAAGATGCCTTAGAGGCGTCAAACAACTATAGAAAAAAGTTGTGCGCTAGGTATGACGATCTGACAAATACCCTCCGCATCGTATGCGCTCACTATAGTGAGTTCTTTGTTCTGCCAGCGCAGAAATTCAAAGATGAAACATTGATGTGCTCACGGAGAGAGGATTTCTCCATGTCTATGACACAATTGTTGCACCACAAGGAAGTGGTTGAGAAGGGCCTTCTCTAGAAAATGCAACAGTACAGAATAATGTGCTATTTATATATATATAATCGTGTGCTATTTGTATATATAATCGCAGGTTTAGAGGAGTAGACATCCAGGAGACTAGGCCATCAGCACACAACATGAAACGAAAATGGCCAGGTCGATTGCGATGCATCGCACTAAGACTATCGTGTAGGATATAATAATAACTATAACTACTATATTAAACGTCAGCACACATCATTTTTCTCCTAATTCTGAATTGATTTTTGGATTAACAGTGGTTTAACACGTGTGTGCTTTTGTGGTCTGATTTCTGCACTCTCTTTTTTGTGTACGTTTCGATGCTGTCTAGCAATTCCATCGTCTATTAGTACAGCGTTTTGGTACCTTGGCCGTGTGGCCATAGCCACGAAGAAGCTAGGCGGTCAAAGTGGTGCTACCACTATCATTTACCCCGTACATGCGGATATACAAAACTGAGCTCGAGCTCATCTGCTCCTGGAGAAACCAACCAATCAAACGCCTTAGCATGCTCTTGCCCTTGTACTTGCGTATGTATAGTTCACGTATTTCTTGATGTGTAAATATCAAGTCACATGTGACTGTGTTGGTAGCAGTAGCACTCCACCGACAGCAACTAATAACATCTCTGCTTCCACCGACCCCACCAAAAGAAAAACTAGAGGCTACTCTGAGTACGGGAGACCACATCAGGGCTGCATCTCCCATCCCTGATTTGGAACCACGGGAGGAGAATAGGGAGCTAGCCGCTGCTGAACTCGAGCATTGCGTAAAGGAAGAGAGTCAAGAGACATGACAAACCAAGCGAGGATCTCCCGCAGCTCGCCGAAATTTTTCGTCCTCCTCGCGTGTTACGCCTCTTGAGTAGCTTCGCCGGTGACAGTCGGCGGCCGCTTGCACGCGGCCAAGAAGAACAGGCTCGGAGACCTGGGACCAGAGCTAAGGAGTACAGGCTGAGCAGAGGTTGCTTGCGGGATTGTTGTCTTGCCTGTAATGGTTGTGTCGCCAGATCTTTACCCTCTTTCTGCCGCGCTGTCATTTCTCAGCTCCGCGCCACCGATTCAAGACTGCAGCTCTCAGTGAAGAATCGGAGGTAGAAGATGATGCTACTGTAGCATTTATTACCAGTGGGGCTCACTGTTTCTGTGGAGTTGTGCCGCAGTATTTATTCTGGACCAGCGGTATGATAGCTCTTTGTATCCATGATTTTGGACGTCTTGTATTTGCGGAGCAAAATACAGTGGCACAGCTGCCAATGCTCATTATGGCCAATCACCGCGCGGGAGCAGATGAGCTCGTGAGCAGAAACGCCTTGTCCCCGTACATGTAACTTCTCTCTGGATTTCCCCTCCACTCTCGATTTCTCTTCTTTGCTGCCGCCCCCGACCTTCTCCGCACGCGCGCCGCCACGGCGTCGCCCATGCCGCCACGGTGCCGCCCCTGCAGCTCCCCACTAACACGAGGCCACTATGAGGGTCCCAATGCCCCGATCTCCTCCTCGCCTGGCCCGCTCGCGCCCCGTGCTTCTTCCGAGGACGTCCTCCATGGGCTTTCTCACGGCGCGTGCTCTGGAGACGGCATCCCTCTGCTCTTCTCCTCACCGTTGTGGACCTCCGTGGGCGCAGAACATGGGGAGGAGGCCCATCTTGCCGAGTTCCATAGGCCGGCCATGGTGGCTGCCTCACCAGCAGCACCTCTGGCCATCGGCGCACCGACACCACCTCGAACAGCTGAGTAAGGAGGACGAGGATGGCGCGCCACAAGGCCGCAGCCTGCTCCCTACAGCGCTGGTGCGCGTCTGTGCTCCGGATCTTCGTGCGCCTCTACCAACAAACGCTGGAGCTCAACCCGCTCCGAAATCAGGTTCTGCTCCATCACCTGCTCCATACTCTCCCTGGAATCCGGTCAGCTCAGATACATCCGTCAGTTGATTTTCAAATTGCTATTTCTCCTCTACATTTTCAATCTTAGTATCTTAAACGTGGCTTTCAGATTGCTATTTCTCCTCTACATTTTCAATCTTAGTATCTTAAACGTGGGGCAGGGCAGACCTGAACTGAACATACTTTGAACTTTACTACAATATATATGATATTCTGGGGGCTTCAGTCTTTTTGTCCCGAGGTAAAGGGCATTACCTATCTATAGAAAGGATCAAGGTTTTTTTCCTCTCAGTTACAAATAATTGTAATTTATGTGTTTGTTGACTACTTGGTAAGGCAATAATTTATAATGCATGCAGAGCATTTTTCATGAACGGCTGTGCATTTTTTTTAAAAGTTACTTGATGTGGAAAGATTCTTTTTAGCACTATGAGCATTTTCTTGTGCTATGTGGAGAAAAAAAATCAAGCGATAGCACTTTTCATATGTTGTGAATTTGTGATTGGTTTCCCCTTCTCTACAATCTTATGGCACATATTGCACTACTTAAAATTGTATTTGGAAAATCCTCGTAAAAACCCTCTAAATATCCTCTCTATTTTTCGTATTGGAACCTTACTCTTTTGTACACCTTTTACCATAATTTTTAAATAGATCAGAATGCAGGTCCATGTAGTGATACTTAATAGAATTTCTACTGATTTGGCAGCCCAAATAGATTAAGGGAGTTTCTACTGTTTGTTTGAAGATTTTAGACATGGCGCGCATAAATAATATGTATCCAGGATGCAGTTTGTGTGTTCAAAAACTGAAGTGAGGTCTAAATGCTCCATAACTTCCGGTTTTCTATCTATGGATGGTCTGTTCATGATTACTAGATAAGCAGCACACCATTTTTTACTGAAGTTCAAGCGAGGTCACAAAACTACGATATAATCAGGCAGTGAAGAAACTGAGATCTGCTTTCTGTTGTTTTGCTTATAGGATCCAGTTTGCAATTGAGGAAGTCCGGCCTCGGTTGACCCTCTATTTATACAATAAACGTGCATGCTGCATTCCTCATTAAATTCATAACCAATGTTGCCAGTCCTGGCCATAATTTTTTTACTTGGCATTGCTTATCAGATATAGTTTCAAAATGAGTATGAATCTTGTTTGCATTTGTAGCAAGTACTTTACTTTTCTATTGCAGCAATAATATATATGTCCAAAGTTATTTACCAATTGAGTTATTCATCGCATGATCTATCCTCAGATGTGTAATGCAGTTTTTTTTGCAGGTAGTTGAATGAAAATATGTGCATTGTGATCATGCGGGATACTTGTTGCTCCTCAATATTAATTGCCCATTTTCTTATCATGTTACAGCAATATTATAAGATCCCTTATCATCATTCATATAATATCCCTTATCATTATCTGTGAGAATATTTTATTTAGTATTTTTTAGTTTGCCGGTCAATCAATAATTAGGCATGCTGCTGGATGTGTATAAACCTTTATTTTTTGCTATGACTGGTGCACATTGTATTCGCTGAGTTAAATTGCATTGCTATGGATATACCTAAATGCATACTCATGTTGTGATCTAGGAATTTGTAATCGATCTCTCATTTTCGAATGCATGTCGTAGAGTTATATCCATTTTTTCCAGGGATGTAAACTCAATTTCTCATGTGGTTTGTTACTGATCTTTTTATTCTTCCTTGACACATGTTAAAAGTTATTTACTTGTGCTTTCTAGATAGCATTTTCTGAGAATAGTTCATATATGCATGACATCCACTCTTGTGGTGGCAAACATTCAAGTCAAGTAGACACTTGTGACCTCAAACCCCGAAAGCCTGCATTTACTTTGGATAGTGGTTTTTCCCTCTAGGTTCAGGAAGCATGAAGACGAAAAACAGTAAGTTCTTTTTTCTCATCAGCTATGTATTCTACATGAATATGATGCACGCTTTTAGGTTCCCTTGCACATTCGATATTAAGTAACGAAGATGCCTTATTTTAGTAGTTCATTGAAAGTTTTGCCATTTTAGTTGTGCTAGCTCTGATTGGACATGCTGACACTCTGCCATGCTACCATTTGTTGGCATTGTTCAGCAAAACAAATTAGCAATAGTCTTCTTTGAGTGCTACACAATAAACTAGCCAATGTTCTCTTCCGCTGTTACAGATTGGCAATAGTCTTCTTTGAGTGCTACACTATAAACTAGCCAATGTTCTCTTCCGCTGTTACAAATTTGCAATAGTCTTCTTTGAGTGCTACACAATAAACTAGCCAATTGTCTTCTGTAATTTTAGTACACACAATCTGTAGGGATATAGAAACAACTAATTCAACCAATTTGTCATATAAACTGTAGGGAGCCCCATTTGTGATCCACACGCTTAATTTGGGTTCTTCGCTGTCATTTCTTCTCTGGTTTGGTGATGATGCAGAGCTACACTACTCTTAGCGCATATGATGTATTTCATGATTATATGTATGTATCCCGAAACTATGTTTGCAACGACACGGCTGTGATAAACGGACATAGTTGCTGGATAGGCCTAGACGTGTTTTGAAATATGCACGTTTTGCGAACAATAGATACTTTTACTAAGAATTTCCTTGCTCATATATTCAACTTATTTTAATTTGCTTTCTACCAATTTAATGATTTCTTTGAATGAAATTTGATGATAGGGCCACAAGATCAGAAAAGGTACTTTGGATCGCGTTGAACGATCAATGGAAAACTAGAAGCAGCTAGAAGCACGGTTATCATGGAGAGCACCCAAATCAGTTGTGCCTGACAAGGACATCTTCTCTGTCATTGGAGACAATGAACAAGTGTACCATGAGATACAAGAGTAGGCCATGGACACAGGAGGAGCAAGAACACATCAAGCACGCCATCGATGAGTCCATCCGGCCTGAACACTCAAGGCAAGCCACATGAGTCTCTACATCGCTAGCCAGGCGGCGATGGAGAGGATCCTCTGGAGAGGAGACAACAGCTTCACCGCCAGTGACGTGCCAGGCTATTCCTATGGGGGAGCTCTAGCCCCACCATCCCCTGCCCCCTGTGAAATCATTTTCCATCATCTGACGATTAGGAGGATGGCAAACGGCGTGTGCGACTCTATGCCAAGGGAAGAGAAAGGATGATATCCTAGCCTAGACTTCTGTCGTTTCCTTTTGATTTTTTCCTTCTCTTAATTGTTCCTTCCATGTGTTAATTTTTTGCAGATCGTGCCCCTGTCTGGGTGTGTTCGCTCCCTCTAGATGGATGCTGAAAGGGTCCTCTTCCTCCGCGCTCCAGCTGGGGTAGACGTCCCAGTTCAGCCAACTCACGTTCTGGTTTGGCTCCTCCGCCGTCGCGCCGGCGGCATGATCTTTGATTGACATCTGGGGTGATACACGATTGGGTGCAGAGACCGCATCAGTCTCTTATTTAGACGCCATGTCCTGGGATGGATGCAGTATTTAGACGCCATGTCCTGGGATGGATGCAGGCAACGCAAGAGGCAACAAAGCTCTATGTCAGTCGCATCAGCAACATAATTAAGTACAATATGTCTCTCTCTTTGAAATATTGCACTTCTAATTCATGATGTAAGATTTTCTGATGTTTCAGGATTCAGATTATGCTCATGAAGCACTCAAATTAGAGGAATTAATCTTAATTGCTTTTGAAGTGCTCTAAGTTCTCTCTAATTTTTGCATAGCATTGGGGTCGTAAATTATGTCAGTGGTCTTAGTCAGGGAGGTTATGTTCAAAAAAAATTAACCTGTTCTACCAATATGCTGTTAGACTGCATCTTCTATTTGGATGTGTGTGCTCTTTTAAAAAGCTAAGCCAATGCAGGCACCAATTCAGTGCTATCTTGCTCTCGCTGGTGGGACAGCAGGCTCGCAAGCTCTCTCAGTTGTGCACAAGAATGCTTTTTCTGCAGGTTTATTCTTCAGGGACATGCCCGATGAGGGAATTTTGAGGTGATTAAAGGCGTCCTCACTGCTATAAGGTGTCATTGACTAAATGTTCTTTTTGATATATTGCCCTTAGGTGTGTCATTTTCTTGCTGCCTATTGCAGAATAAAGAACCTATCATTTGTTTCCCAATTTTATGAAGCTGGATAACGTTTGTACCTATCTCTTTAAACATGCCATTGTGTAAAAGGTAGTTTTTTAAATCTATGGGTACATTTAGATAATTGTACACCTATTACAATGTCATTTCATATCATGGTTTCCATTTTTCTCTGTATTAGGTGATTGTTGTTTGGAATGGCGAAACCAGAATCATTATTAGTGTGTTATTCAGCTCGCCAAAGTGCAGGATTCTCGCGCTATTAGCATTACAATTACAATGGACAGGTATGCTCTTATGCCAATTCCACTATTCATCAAATTGTATTATTATTAAAAATGTAGAAGCCATAGCATATAGTGTGTATCATCCTGCTAATGGCTTCCTCCTTGCACACGATAGCATTGTCAGTGGTACAATCCCATTAGAATTTAGTTCCCGGATAGAACTGAGGACGTAACACTTGAGTTCAGTCCTACTAGAAATAAATTGAATATTGCAATTATTAGTCTTAGAGCATAGGTACATAAAGAAGTGTACAACGACATCGCCATATAATTATTCGATCCCTCCATTAATATAATTTTTACCTTTCTAAGAGACAATAGGAAATATTCTGTAGAATTTCTCAACCTCATGATCTACTAACTAGGGAGGTATTCATACAACAATGATACGTACCAAGTCAAAGCTTCCGAGAATTTTTAACATAGCTACAAATTAATTCATCATTTATATTTTGTTAGTTAGGTATACATTTTAGAAAAGGTGATCTAATGATTCATTCCCCTAATTAGCTCTACAATTTAATAATTTAATGTTGGAGCCATTAAGAAGCCTTGAGAACAATTCAAAGCTTGCATTAGATTTTGTCTAGAGATTCAACAGTTAAGTACACAGTTTGTTTGAATCAAAGTATTTCAGTAATTTTGGAGGATTGGAATCCATAGAATATTTCAGATGGGAATAGTTGGGTTTATTGCTCAGATTTCCATAGGATCTCTCACATATTTCACTGGATACTATTTCACTATATTGGAGTTTTTATATTACCCAGAATCAGAAAATTTCTTAGTCATTCATGATCAGATCCAACATACACGGAACTTGATCACTCATAACATCTGAACTATCCGCTGATCATGCTGGATCTAGACTGTGTAAGGGACTCCAGTTCGGTAACCACCCTTAAAGTCAGACTCCAACTTGATTTGGTTTATCGAAATATTCAAATAGATCAATTCATTGAATTGTCACCAAATAAAATCTTGTGATTCTTAAAAATCCAACTGGTCTTTTCTCTTAGCCTACAAAATATTTCTTCTTGGATTGTTTTTATGCTATCATACATATACGTCAAATTGGACCAGTTTTCTTTTGTTGCGTCGGACAGAGAGATAAAAAGTACATGATTTTTCTCCATGTTAACTTGATGTTAAGTACACTATCATCATATTTAGGCTCCTGGAACTTTTTATTTCAGTAGTCATTGCTATTGCAGTTTCGCATGAAACTGAAATTCCTATCAAAATATTTGCCTAGCTCCATAGAGTGTATGAGTTTTATCCATATTCTGATCTTCATACTGGAGAAAAAATTCTTTCAGAGTTTTCCCTTACTTTGTCCGTGTCAACAAACAATTCGAAATACCTCGACTTTTTCAGAACAGGTCCAAGTCAAATAGCAATGTTTCGAATTACTTCTTTTTTCCATTACACTATTTCGGAAACCTAAGGAGACTCGATCATATGGATATGGAAAATACAGAATTTCCGATCCTAGCGGGAAAAGGAGGGAAACGGATACCCAATTTAAAGTGAGTAAACAGAATTCCGTACTATACACTGTTTTAGTTAAAATATTTCTCTTTTGTACACTTATGCGGGACTACAGTATAGAGGTAACAAAACATGTACACAGTGAGAGTGATTTCTACTTCATAGACTCTCTTTCCTTGTGTAAGCAATAAACTACGCATATTAGATGGAATTCTTTCAGTTGTATGAATTGATGCAGACCTGCACTTTAGTTCTCCCTTAGTAACTTAATTAGGGATAAGGGATACAATGAGATCAATTGTATAACTTAATCTTTTGAAGTGGCATGAAAAAAGTGTATAACCGGTTCTTAATCTAAGTAGTAAGTTTATCGGGGAGGTTTACATCTGTGTCATTTTGGAGTGAATAAATAAATGAGAACCTGCTTTGTATCTTCCTTAAGTGCATGAATTCATAAGATAAGAAATTGACTTACTGCTGGTATTTTTGCATCGTTTAATCTGATTCCTTATCTTACGTGATTTGCACAGAAAGAGTGGTCAAACAAATTTATATTGGTTCCTTTTTTCATATTATGCTCATTTGCAAATTGTTACAGTATTCACTTGAATTACTTTGTTTCAAATGTTAAATTTATTGCTATAACTGGTAGAAATTATCTTCTCTTTTCTTGCTTCTCTTCTTTGATCCTTGTGTCCAGGCAGACCAGGAACTGGTGCTACCTTCTACGGGCATACTGCAAGGTACGAAGTACGATGCTTAAATCTTAATTTTTTGTTTCATCTTCATTCTTGGAACCCTTGCTTTTTTGACTGTTGTTCTTTGGAGCATTTTCTATTTTGGTATGGGCCACTCTACGTTCGTGGGTTTCAGTAACTACATCTTATTTGAAAAACTATTTAGATAGCACCTCAGACATGTTTTTCAACGAGTCCAAAGTTCTGATGGTTTCAGGCATATGATTCAAAAAAAAAATCTTCAGCAGGAATTAGTGGATACTTTGCACACAGGATATGCTTTAAAATTATATATGATCATTGGGTCATTGAGTAAGCATTCCTGTTGTTAGCTTTCTGCTAAAGTTGCAATTTGTATGAACTGAATCAAATTTGCACAGATTGCCAAAACTAAACCTGAAAGATAGTCATGCATAAAGGGTGACTACATAGAGTGTATGTAGAAATGCACCACTGCTGCAAAATAAATACACATTACTGGAACCATTAGTACATTGTAAAAATCAAACGGAGTGGGCAATTTCTAGATGTGACCAGGTCGTGTGCCAATGCTTATTCCTATGTACCTTATATGATGATAGTGGTCCTTGGCTTATAATTTACTGAAAAACTTTGCTTGTGCACTCATTGCATTTAGTCAGAAAGATTGAGTGTATAAATTGTTCTATAAATCATGAAACAATACCACATTCTTTATTCATACTTCCCAAATTGTACAGAATACAGAAGAAACACAGAGTGAGCCATGTGATCAGAAAACTGATACAAACACATAGAGAGGTCAGCACAGAGAATAAGAGAAACTACCTAATTTCTCAGAGAATAATTTAGACTCAGATTCATTTTTACGGTTCATATACATATTTATTGTAGGCATATGTACTATAGATCCTACCAAGTTCACAAAAATATTTGTTTATCCTGAAGTTACACTCATGGTTACAACTTTTCAAAACAACAAGTTCACAGAATTGTGGCTTATTATGAGGTTACAGATTCTATACGAACTGGTTGATTCCGATTAATATCATAGTATTGGTATAGCCTGAAGTTACACTAATAAATATTAAAAGTACCATGATCAGTTGATATTCAGATAATTTGCTTATATTTTAATTTGCTAGCTTGACTATACTGGTGCATATCTCAGCCAAGTGAATCGAAAGTATAAAACTGTGTGTGTGCTTCCAACTTTAGTCACTCCACCCTGAAGTTGAGGCCCTTATTCTTGGCTAGATCTGGAAACTAAAGATGGCCTTTCGAAAAAGGCTTTATTCAGTTATATGATTCCAGGATTCAGGTACATGTAAAGGGAATTTCTAAAGCTATAACACTTACTTGGGCTGGTGCAACTGTTTACGTAATTTGTAATCTTCTTTTACTATATGGACAGTATTTCGACCTTTGTTACATCTCTGTGCACCAGATGTTGGCTCTTCATCTTGAAGCTCTATGGTTGTCTGATGAATATTTGTAAGCTGCATCTTCTGTAGATGGGTAGTTAGTAAGACCCAACTATTAACAGTTGTGATTTAAACATTCTTTATATGATCCAGAAGAAGGAAATTTAAATGGGTAGTTAGTATACTTTTAAGACCCAACTGTTAATACGATATTATTCCATTGTTTTGTAGTGTGCATGTTTGGATTAAGATCTGGATCACTTCTCCTGCTTGAAAACTATAGGAGGTTGGTTCGAGCGTCAATGCCTGCCCTTTGATCCCGCTGCCGCCCCTGGGTCAGCGAGTGGCAAGCTTGAGCACCCGACGTCTGGTTGGCTCTAGGGACTAGCCACAGAGTGTGCTGAAGTCCCGCCCAACAGATGCTCGCGGCCCAGCATTCCCGCCGCGAACTTCCTGCTGATCAGCCATCCTTCCTAAGTTTTTTTTTTTTGCAACTGGACAGTGCATCATTATGTTTGTTCTCAACCCAATTAGCCTATTCATGTGATGATCTCCAAGCCCATATCAGCATGACACCAAAGGTTCAGTTTCGTACAACTTCAAAGTTGTGGCCATTTTGCTGTGAGCTGTAGCACTTGAGCATTGGTCCTAAGAAGTATTTGAGCAGTAATACAATATTGATTGTATGTAATTTTCTCCTATGATGTACCCTTATTTTTCTTGAAGCATAGATTGTATGTAATTTTGTTCAGTGGTGTACCATCATTTTTCTTAAAGAAATCGTAGGCTCGGTACACACCTTTGAAATTGAATCACAAGATCGGCCATTGATTCAAGTATAGTCTTAAAAATATTACACCAATCACATTGTAAGGATCGGCCATTGATTCAAGTATAGTCTTAAAAATATTACACCAATCATATTGTAAGGTCGGCGCGGCGGCACGCCGCGCCCATCCATTGCTTATATTTAACTATTAGTTCACCATGTAGGTTCCTCCAAAATACAATGTAGTGTTTTGTTGTAAGTAAGACCTGGGCATGCCCTCTCGGACCTATTGTGTTCTTTTATGTTATGGGTATGGATGCAACAGATTTGTTGGTTCCACGAAAAACCTTAGTTATTTGAACAGGTGAGTATATGTCAGAGCAATGTGGTCTATAAACCAGACCATATGTTAGTTCTGGTCGTTAATGGACTGATCGGGTTAGTTTTATCAATTGCAGTGTTGTGCTAAACTCCTGTTAGTTTTATCAATTGCAGTGTTGTGCTAAACTCATGATAGTTTTATCAATTGCAGTGTTATGCTAAACTCCTATCTAATGACAGTGTAATGTGTTGCAAACTGGCTAGCACCGTACCCATGCATGGCGATTACTGCCCGTTGGAAAGTATTGCAAAGTCTACTGTGTCGTTTCTGTTTCTGTTAAGGATACCTCATCCACAGTGAATCAAGTAAACTATATATTTGCACAGTCGACTGTTTTGTATTAAGGACATGCATCTACCGTGAATCCTATAACTAAACTCCATTTTCCCGCAATAGTGTACACGTTTTGCATCCTGCCAAGTTTCAATAGTGTTTGCATGTACAACAAATGCTTCTTTTCCACTAACTGTTGTTCACCCAGAGAATTTGGATGATCAAATCTCCATGGTTCACCCATAAAATATATATGATCTGATTAGCATAGCTTATGAAAATAACTATAAGCAGCAACACAAAAGTACAAAGCTAAAACATTTATCGCCATCAAATACATCGCACCAGTCACGCCGTGCGACAACATCATGCAGGCGGCGAGGCGAAGCTCGCTTATCGTCTAGTTGTCAAAGACGTTTGTATTATTTCAAGAAGAGAGAGAGATATCAAGCACAAGACTTCAATGTCCACCTTACACAAACTTACAGCTTTGATTTTGCCAAACATCCATCTCCAAACAGGACAAAAGATGTATTATGTTTTTATACAAAAAAAGCATTTACAACCTTCTGAATAGCAGCCGGTGATAGGACTGACGACGCAGTTTGGGCACGGTGTACGCTTAAACTGTGCCTCGCACGCCGAGCCACATTTTTCCGAAGTACACTCATCCAGTGGAATATAATAAATATTGCATTCACCTTCTGCATCTGCAAAATTAAAATCTCGCACCATGAAAAAAGTATACTATGGAAAAATATCACAACACACAACATAGCTATAGATTTGCCAAAATACAAAATGTGCACACACGAGGAACAAGTAGGTGGGTACCAGATGAAGGCATGATGAAAGCGGCAACTAGAAGGAGCATCAAAATTGTGAACCTTCTCGCCATCTTAGTTAGATCTGGTGTTGATCAACAGGAAATTTTGTAATGGTTGGTTATCTTACCTATGGATGGTGGAAGAGATCAGCCTTTATAGGGCGTGTGACATAAATGCTCATTATTACTCTAATATTTTATAAGATATCAGAAAAATTAATGACATCAATCGAAAATATTGCCCTAATCAATGAAAATAATATTCTAAGAATCGAGTAGAAGATTTTTATTTATTATTCCAGCTATCCAATGCTAGTAAATTTAATTTAATATCCCAAGATAATTAGATGACAATGGAAACCCAAAAACTTTACAATTAATAATTAGCTCGAGATTATTGGGACATTCAACCATAAGCATGGCATATTAAAGGACTCACAATTGATCAACTGATTGACACATGACCTAGTCTTACAAGTATGAATCTCTCGCTCTCTCTAAGCACAAGTGGGGTGTGATGGATGAGTGGATGATCTAGAGGCGGCAGATCTTCACGAGAGTCAATGATGATCTTCTCCTTCTTCAGATCTGATCTCCTCTGTTCCGGTGCGAATGGTGGCTGCTGGGCTCTGTTTCTGTTGTTGTTTCCTTTATGAAAGAGGCTTGTATTGATATGAGGAAGGTGGCGACGTGCAATACGAGCAGGTGGTACGGTCGGTCCCACCCATACGGATGCCCACTAAACACCCTGCTGCGTCAGGATCAATTTGGCTTCAATAGGAAATCTTCATATTTTGTTGCAATCAACTCATAAATGCCCTAAGATCCTCCATAATTGATGGTTTCCTGAAACACATAATTCAAAACAAGGTTTTGCCTGGATTGCGATATTAACATTAGTTGAAACACAAAATCCAATGAAAACCCAATGAAACCATGTGATAGGTAGTGAAGAATCTCCAGTAAAAAGCATCAATATTTGGTGCTATCACTCCCCTATAATTCATCATGGGAGAGCTTTTTCTACGGCTCATCTTCATGAACCCATTATCACCATTTGGGTGGCAAGCCCGTCTTGTTATATCTTCTTCAATGCACACCATTTCTTATTTTTTCATATTATTGATATCTTAAAAGTGCACGAGAGATTTCACTCCATCTTCTTATTCAAGGCATACTTGACATTGGCTCAACACTTCTCATGACCAAACTTTGGATCACCCTAATACGTCTCAAACGTATCTATAATTTTTGATGCTCCGTGCTTGTTTTACACCAATTCATATGTGTTTTATTTACACTTCGTTGCACTTTTACATGATTTCCGGCACTAACCTATTAACAAGATGCCACAGCATCAGTCCCCTCACTACAAGGAAAAGGCCTACCGCCGGCGAACCTAAAAGGCCCATTGCCGGCGCACCAAGAGCCCGCCGGTGCGAACGGGCCGGTGATAACTGGCCATTGCCGGCGCACCAGGCTGTTCGCCGGCGATAGTATGGATACCGCCGGCGCGCCATCGATGATTCGCCGGCAAAGGACACGTTCCACCGGCGCGCCGGCAGCTGCGCCGGCAGTAGTGCGTCGAGCAATGGCGCATGCCTCATGCGCCGGCAGTAGGTCATTTAGGTGCGCCGGCAATAAATTCGAAAATTCTTTTTTTCAGCTTTTTTCCAGCATATTAGAATACATATTTGACAGCAGTATATATTTACAACACAGTTCATATTTATACAGCAGAACATGCAATATGAGAAGCACATAGAGAGCCAAGTCTCATTTCGGTATCCATACACAAATACGCTAGTCTCGTTTCGGAATGGTGATTCATACAACATGTGCATATGCAACACCAAAGGACTAAGTTTCATAAAGTTAGAAGTCTCGGTAGTCGTCACATGTGTCGTCATACACCTCACAATGTAGCTCCTAACCTAAACTACAATCACATAGAACATGAACAACATGGTCACGATGACCATCATCACGAAGGCCATGGTCTTCATCCGGTTCCTCCTCATGTCCCTCATCTCTCCCGCTAGATAACGGGCGTATCTTCCTTCCGCCTCCACCCTAGTGGGGTATCCCTTGTAGCTGTTGCCGCCGAAGCGGTGCACCTGTCTCCGACAGCTCCTCCCGGCCGTCGTAGACTCCAGGAACCCTCCCCTTGTACACGACATATGTCGTCGGCATCTCCATGCACAAGACAAGTAAAACGTTAGTACCAATGCAATGAACAAGTGCCAACTCAAATAAGAGACAAGTAGTATGAACTAAATAGCATGTGCCTCATACTTTGTTGGTCGAAATAAATAATAACATACAGGGATGGGGTCAACGAGGCTAGGTAGGATGCACAATAGATTGATATTTGTGGCCATCACACCAAGCCTCACTGGCCCCACCCCGGAGTGTACAAGTGACCGAACATTTTAATCATCGGCCAATGCAATTAAGAAGTGCGAACTCAAATAAAAGACAAGTAGTACGAATTAAATAGCGTGCCTCATACTTTGTCGGTCGAAACAAATATTAACATCCAGGGATGGAGTCAGTGAGGCTAGGTAGGATGCACAAGAGATTGATACTTGTGGCCGTCGCACCAAGGCTCACTGGCTCCACCCCCGAGTGTACGAGTGACCGAACATTCTAATCATCGGCGAACTCCAAATACGAGGCAAGTAATGCAAATAATTATTAAGCTATCTACGCCATAATCTTGAAATATATAGCAAAGTAAATGAAACAATAGACAGATGTTCACATGCACATTCATACAACTAAATAAAAGCAACAAGTCGATTCTATTGGAATATATAGCAATTATTACAATACGGAAGTTCAAGGACATATCGTTCAAGCTTTAGCAAGTGTTCCCGTCGTAGGATCAGGTTGTACGCCTAGGGGGAATGGACGGCAGCCCTCAAGCGAGTTGAACGGCCTCTCATCACGCGACATCTCCAAGCGGAGTTCTATCTCGTCATTAGGTGGTAGACCGTAGCCGTAGAAGAACTCGCCAGACCTAGCGTTGACATCCTGCAGGATTACCGTGCAAATGAACCGCTGGATGCGACCCCAGCTTCTTTCTAATCTCTCTATCGTGGACATCCGCCATGTTTGCAAACCTGTTTCTGAGATTCTCTGGCAGCAACATGTCATCTGCGTACTTTATGTACTCCTGCATCTGAAGGATGGCGTACCACGCGTCCATCCCATTGTCTTGCGTCGACTGCCTGAGGCATGGGAAGTTGGTTGTGTGGGTTAAGACCAAGCCTCCTCGGGATTTCCTCTCTACTTTGAGGGGGCCTGCCTTGTTGGCGAAGCCGGTGAGAGCATCATTGAGAAGGGCCCTGATGTGGGTGTAGTCTTTCTTGCGGTCCCTACCCGAGTTGAGATAGACTGCATGCGAGTGTTGCGGGTGCACGACGATGAGGGTGCAGAACTTGTCTCTGCGGAAAACACACGGATTAACCTTTGGAAATGCAAATGGAGATATAGGATAGAATGGTGATGGGGGACTAGCGAGTGATTACTTACTCGGGGAAGTAAGGGATGAGAATGGCGCCCTTTTTAATGTTTGCCAAGCATGAAATCCTCAACCTGCCGGGTGGCAATCGCGCGATCCCCGGCGTTGCGGATGATGCTCTCCCGCACATAGAAGGGGTCCATTATCGCGATGGTCGGCGTCCCTCCTTAACAATCTGGGAAGACAAGCTAAGAGCAACTAGGCGAACCACACTAAAGTGGAGCGCTTGCATGCGATAGATGCTGAAGATGTCGTTGAACCGGATGAAGCACAAGTCCGCGGGGTACTTCTCGACGAAGTTCATGCCAGTTGGCACCTTCGCCACGAAGAGAGGGTAAGCAGGATCTTTTGATTTGAGAAGAATGTTCTCCACATGCCTGACAGTCTCATGCAAGCTCCTCATATCCGGGGTGAGTTTATTCAGGACATGCTCCGGCAGCATCGGTTCACCCAAGTGATGCAGATGTCGCCAATTGTTTGGCAACTTGTCAAGGAGTGGGACCTTGTCCTTGGATTTGGCCGCCGCCTTGTCTTTGGCGTCCTTCTTATTTGCCCTCTTCCTCTTCTTAGGTTGTAGTGCTGGACCATCCATCGCCGTAGTGGCCGTAGCACGGAGTGTGTTTGGGCTCAGCATATTTTTGACGGCGGCGGTGGCGACCTCCTCAGGATTTTCCTCCTCAACCGTTTCTTGAGAATCAAACAGCTTCTTGGAGTACACATATTTCGATGCCGGCGCATCCTCATGGACAACTTGTGAAGACGTAGGAATATCCCATTGGAAGTTCTCACGTTCGTATTCCTCGGCCTCTGGCGCAGCTGGCTGTTGTGGTGGGGCGCTGACCTCTAGCGCAGCTGACCGTTCTGGTGGGGCGATGACCACCGGCGCCGCTGGCTGTCGTGGAGGGACGCTGACATGTGGCGCCGCAAGGTGCTTGTCTTTGCTTGCCGTCGACCCCGAGTAGGTGTTGATCCGAATTAGGGTCTTCGGCCATAGCAGTACCCAACCCTTCAGTGAGGCAAGATTCAACGGGCTATCGTCATCGGCACCATGCGGTTGATTAGGAGGAAACAAATCCTCATAGCCCGGTAACGCCCGATCCACTTCAACCCGGTAAACGTCATCCGCCATATCTCGTGTGTGCCACTTCTTATCCAGGGGCCGAAGGATGGACCCCTCGCGACGTCTTTGAGTTCGTCGTTTACTCTCATCAGGAAGGTGCATGGCGTTGAGTTAGCCTCGCGAGAACATGTGTATGGCGTTAGAGAGAGGGCAAGGATGACGAAACTAATATATTAACTTGATGTACACATTAGTTAATTACCGTGAGGGCATTGAGCTCGGCTAATGTCGACGGGCCGGCACATGCGGCGGCGGGCGTGCAAGTGACGGAGGGGCTGCTACCCGGCATGGACGGTGAATCCCTAGCACCAGCGACATTGCCGGCGGCCGGAGGAGTCTCCATTATAACATTGTCATTGCCGGCGGACGGCGGCGCCATCGAGTTGCTGCCGTCGAAGCTAACCACTTGCATTTTCGGGGGGGGGGCCTTGTTTGCCACCCTCATACCACGCGTGTAGAGCGTCGAAATCTGCTTGGACTAAAGCGGCGACTTCAGCTTTGACTTCGTGTACGAGCGTAGCTTTGAGTTGCGGTACCAGCTTGCGGTACCAAACCAGCTTGGACTTGGGCTAGGATTGACTCCCTCATTTCCTCCGCCTCCCGCTGCTTCCTCTCACCGCGCGCATTTTTATCGGCCGCAGACGACAAGCCGTAGTGACCATGCTTGTAGCCTCGTACCGGCGCCAGCCACACGGCCTCTATGCGGCCTTCTCGTCGGTGCATGCTCATTAACGATGTTTAGCCCCCGTACGAGAGGCTTGTCCCAGGCTACCCTGCCCGTCGACGCCTGGGAGGAGGAGCCTTCGTCACATTGAGAAAGTCTTTGTGTTTCTTCTTCCTGCGGAAGAAACGCGAACCATTTAGAAATGTTGCTACTATTATATGAACGATACTTGATCTAACTAAACCGGTAAATTGCTTACCAGTTTTTTCTCCAACGCCAGGACCTTCTTGTCGTTCGTGAACCAAATTATGTCGGTTACGACCTTCGGGTCCGTGACAAGTTCCCCGGTTAGTTTCTTCTTATGGTACCGGGACCTGATGAATCTTCTTTCAAGCGGGTCCTTGTACTTGAGCCGTGGGTTCTCAATGCCGGCATTTACATACGCCTCGTCCTCCTTCGCCCAATAGGGCTCCTTTCCCTCGTACCCACGGCTCCCAAGGTTGTGGTTGCCGATGTTAAGCTCCCGCATTTCCTTCCCCCACAACTTGCGATTCTTGGTTGCTTGTAGCTCTTCATTGGCCACAAAAGCATCAAAGTCCGCCCGGGAGACATGCGGAAAGGCGGAGTGGACCTCTTCGAAACCTTTGCCCTCGCAATCGGCTTCCGCACCATGTACTTATAGCTGCTGAGGTGTTTGGTGAACTTCGGGAGGGCTTGTGAGTTCACAATGTTGTTGGTTTGATGACCGGAGGCGTAGTCGCCTAGGAACTTGTATCGTGCGTGCAACCTCGCAATGAGCTGGGCTCGCAAAGGCGCTTTGCTCTCAGCTCGGAGGTCCGTCTCGTTGAGATTGACGACCTCTCGGAGGATACATGCCGCTGGTTGCCGTACCCCTTGGCAACATCCTTAGGCTCCACCGGCAAACCACTGGCGGGGTCCACCTCTTTGACTGTGTCTCTGCCGGTGCCGACCATGTTTTGGCGCCTTGCCTTCCGCGGCCTCTTGGAACCACTTGTCCCGGTGCCACTACTCCCGGCGGCGCCGCTAGGATCGTCGCCGCTTGTCTCACCGCCACCCCCGGCGGCGCCGGTTGCCTCGTCGCCGCTTGGCGCGTAGGTACTACCCCCGGCGGCGTCGCTTGCCTCGTTGCCGCTTGGCTCCTCGCCACTACCCCCAGCGTCATGCTCCATCTCATGGTCCTCGTCGCCGCCAACACCAGCGGCCTCGGCATCCTCCTCCGTCCTAAAGAAGTGCCTATTGTGGTGCTCCTTTAATTCTTCTTGAGACGCCATGGTGGCTTGCACTAATAGAAGATGAAAAAGAGTTAGAATTCACGGAAAAATTCGGCATGACCTTTGCTAAAAATTGGTCATGCCGAGTGCTAGAATTGCCGGAACGGAAATGAATCGACATTCCGGCACTCAATAGCAACTCAATCCCTGTAACAGAAATGCAATTCACATATAGGAATTTTCTCCAATTACATAACTCAAAATGTAGCAGCAACAATAGTAGCAGAAACATCTTAACTCTCAAGTTACATAACTCAAAATGTAGCAGCAACAATAGTAGCAGCAGGCAGCAACAATAGTAGCAGAAACAATAGTAGCAGCAGCATTGCATGTACTACAACCAGTATAGTGAGCATTTTACATCCCTGGCATCCCTGGCAGCATTACTGCTTAATTACAACAGAAATACAGCCTTGGCTCTCCAGCTTATTCCCTGGAAGTCACTCTGTGCTAATCTTCCCAAAGCATGACCATTTTTTCTCAAGAACAGTGAGCGATGAGCAGTGAAAAGCATCTGAACTAAATGAACTAAATTTCAAACCAGAGAACAAAATCATTTTCTTTTCTTTTTTTAAACCAGAGAATAAATGCAGTTTGCAAACAGGGGCACCACAATTATATACCCCCACAGAGAAACCAAATACATTACTGCTAGCATTTGAAATCTAGTCAACAACTATCTCTGGTTCATGGGTGAAAAGTTGAGCTCTGCCAACAAGATTATCCAGAATAGCAGTAGCACTTCCATTTCATTAGGCATTTAATTAAATTAAAACCCCAATTAAATGAACCAGTAGCATCTCCATTTCATTTCCACTAGAAATTGAAGCAAACCAGAAGCAAACCAGAGACATTTGCAACCAGAGACAACATTTCCATCTCAACCAGAAGCAAACCAGAAGCATTTAGTATAGAAAGCATTTAGTAAATATATATTGAAACCCTAAATACTAACCAGCAATGAACTCCACCTAATAAATTGAAACCCTAAATACTAACCACCATTTAATTTTAAACCAATAGCTAAACCAGTAGTAGCATTTGCTACTGCCAACTAGTGTTCATTTCATCATATGAACCATGTACTGCTAGCAAATTTTATTAACTAAACCTACTAAATCATTTTAACCAGAGAACCATCATATTATTATGAACATACCAGGAACAACTATAAACTACAAATATTGGTTCGGTTTTAGAAGTTCCCTAGTAATTTGGGCAAACTAGAAACAAAACATTTACTCCTAATTCATACTTCAAGCATTTAAATCAACTAATCATCAATTTTGCTATTGGTCAGTATGATGGTTGGTATTGGTCAGTGTATGAACCCTAAATCATCAATTTTTTTATAAACCAGAGAATTGATGGACAGAACAGGAGGGATCGAGCATACTGCAAGCATT
This sequence comes from Lolium rigidum, assembly GCF_022539505.1. Classification (NCBI taxonomy): domain Eukaryota; kingdom Viridiplantae; phylum Streptophyta; class Magnoliopsida; order Poales; family Poaceae; genus Lolium; species Lolium rigidum. The sequence goes on from NC_061510.1 coordinate 106,507,743, forward strand.
TAAATGAACCCTAAATCATCAATTTCATAGCAATTGAGGGTACAGGAGGGGATCGAGCATCAATTTGAACCAATTTCATAGCAATGGGCAATTTCATAGCATTTGTTTTAAATGAAACATAGAATGAATTGAAGCCTAAAGTGTTCATTTCATCATTTTTTAAATGAACCAGAGAGCATTATTGCTATATCAACCAGCATTATTGCTATATCAACCAGCATTATTGCTATATCAACCAGCCAATTCAATGTACAAATTCAATCGGCTACTTCAAGACCTACTGCAAGAACTAAAGCAAGAATCGGAGGCGAGAGAGAGGGAAGGAAGAGGGGGATGGATAGGGGAAGGAAGAGGGGAAGGGAGAGGGGTTCTTACCAACGGTGATGGTGGCGACGCCCTGCTGCTCCTCTCCGGGACGGTGGCCGGCGCGCAACGCCCTCCTCGTCTCGGCGACAGTGGCGACGGTGGCTGGCGCGTGACGCCCTCCCCCTCCTCTCCGCGGCGATGCCCTGCTCCTCCTTGCGCGGCATCTCCGGCGTGCAGCGAGGTCTCTTGGTCCAGGGCTTCCGCGCGACGGCGCTCGAGATCGACGGTGGCGCGGCGCTCGAGATCGACAGTGGCGGTGGCGCTCGATTGGGAATGGGGAGGGAGAAGAGGGTCGCGCAGCGGTTAAGTCCTAGCTATAGCCGGACCTACCTTATTGCCGGCGCACCACATGATTGGTTCGCCGGGGACAATTATACCCCCGGCGAACCAAACAGGTGGTGCGCCGGCAATAAGGTGAGCCCGGCTATACCTGGGAATTGTCCCCAACCCTGGCTAGCCATTTCCTTTTCTACTTTATTTTATTTTTATTCTTTTCTTTATTTCTTTTCACTTTCTTTTATGTTTCTTTTCTTTTCCCACAAATCCTATACTATTTTTTTCCTTCTCTTTTCAAGATAATAACAAAGCAATATGAGTTAATTATGCATTACAAAAAAAATGAGTTATACATACACAAAATATTGACCAACACAATATTAATTAGTCATACATAAAATATTGGCCATGACCATATGAGTAGTTATGAATTACACAAAATATGAGTAATAGATTGCAAATAAAGTTTTACATCATCGATTGAGAAGAGTGTTTCGCTTTCTTCTTGCTTTTCTTGCTCGTCGTTGAATAATTTAGCCCCGTGTCGTGACTTCTTCTTTTGAAGGGTCGACCCGACCTCGGTAGCGTGGTCCTCGCTTCTTCTTGTGGTGTATGTTGTGTCTTCGTCCTCGGATTCTTCCATCATTGGGTCTCCGACTTGTCCTTCGAAGTCTTCCTCGTTGGCGACTCCATCCATTCCGACGATGGTCCTCTTGCCTCTCCTCACGATAACACGGCTAGGCCTCGGATGGGTCGGTTATGAAGAAGCATTGGTGCACGTGTTCTGCCGCACCCATGGCTCATTCTGCGCGGTGGCGTTCGTGGACTTTGATTTGTTGGCTTCGGGTAGAAACATGGTGGTGAAATACCGGTCTTCTTTTCTCGACGCTCTTAGCCCATCCGATACGGAACATCGGCACTTTCTCCCCGGCGTAGCTAAGCTCCCGCATTTCCTCGATTCTTCCGTAGTATCTAGTCTTTACGTCACCCGTCCAGGAATCCATCGTTACCCCGAGTTCCGGTAAACACTGTTCTTGTCTTTTTCTTCCGTGTAGAATGTGTACCCGTTGATATCGTACGCTTGGTAAGTCATGATGTTGGGCGCGGGGCCATGTGACAAGGCCAATACTAGTTTATCCTTGTCGGAATCCATTGGTGGGGGATTAGCATCAATGTGGTCTTTGAACCAGCGCGCGAAAGAGGAGTTGTGCTCTCTGTATATTTCTGCTTCCGTCATCATCGGCTTGCCACTGTTCTCTATCATGGTTTTGTGCTCTTTCAACCAAGGATCGATCAAGTCAATGTGTTGTAGCGCTACTAAGTTGGCCCTATCAAAGTCGGAAGTCCGACCAGACATGTGCACGTGCAGTTCCTTCCTTCCATTTTTGTGGCCTACTCCCTCGAACCCGCGGTGCTTGTTTTGAGGCAAACCAACGAGGTCCTCGATGTCTAGATAATTCGTGCGTAAAGAAATGCACTCTTCGGTGAGCCAGCCCTGTACGATGCTTCCATCCGGATGTGACCTGTTACGAACGTATCCTTTAATGACCCCATTCATTCTTTCAAACGGCATCATGTTGTGTAAGAATGCCGGCCCTAGACTAACGATATCATCCATGATATGGACCAACAAGATGGACCATCACGTCAAAGAATGCAGGTGGGAAGTACATCTCAAGCTCACATAGGATCACCACGATCTCTTCCCGGAGCCTTGCGAGTTTCTTCACGCTTATCGACTTCCGAGTTATGACGTCGAAGAAGTTACGAGCCCGATCAGCGTTGCACGGACATGGTCATCCATTATACCTCGGATTGCAACCGGAAGAATCTGCGTCATCATCACGTGACAGTCATGAGACTTCATGCCGCTGAAGTTTCGTTTCTTGGGGTCCATGTATCTGCTTATTAGCCCGGAGTAACCGAAGGGCACTCTGACTCCTAGAAGGCAATTGAAAAATTGATCGACCTCGGCCGGACTAAAAGTGAAGCATGAGGGGGGCGAGTAATAGTCCGGCTGCTTAATCCTTTTGCGCTTCCGACCGCCGTCCGCCTCCTCCTCCGAATGTCCCTCTTGGGCCGCCGGGATCTGAAGCTCTTCCCTGATGCCCAAAACTTTCAGGTCATGTCTTGCTTTCGGCCCATCTATGGTCCGGTCCGGCATGTTGAGAAGAGTGCCAAGCAAGCTCTCGCACACGTTCTTTGTAATATGCATGACATCAAGGCAGTGAGGTGTATCGAGAATTTTCCAGTACGACAAGTCCCAAAACACGGACCTCCTTTTCCATACACCAATGAGCGGCGTCGTTTCCTTTTTCTTCTTCTTCTTCTATCCAGGCTTTTGACGAATCTTTCCCGGCGCAGGGCACTCCTTCCAACCTTTCAGTAATGTATCGATCTCTTCGCCGCTCTTCTTACGTGGAGGTCCTCGGGGTTCATTTGTACCATCGAACAGATGTCCACGCTTTCTCCACGGGTCGGTCTTCTCGTAGCCACCTTCGATGCCCCATGTAAACTGTTTTCGAAGAGCCGGGATCCTTACCAAGCTGCAAAAACATCGTCTCTTCCATGCACTCGACACATGCCTTGTGTCCATGGCACACCTGGCACGAAATGTAACCGTATCCGAGGTAGTCCTGCACCGTCGTGATCAACACGGCTCTCAAAGGGAAATATTCTTCCGCGACGGCGTCCCATGTATCTACCCCTTCCTCCGCCCACAACGTTTCAAGCTCCTCCTTTAATAGTTCGAGATACATGTTGATATCGTTTCCTGGCTGTGTCGGCCCTTGAATTAGCATACTCATATGTATGTACTTCCTCTTCATGCACAGCCAGGGCGGGAGGTTGTAGATCCATACAAACACGGGCCATGTGCTATGTGTGCTGCTCTGGTTTCCGAACGGATTGAATCCGTCCGTGCTCGCACCCAACCTCGATGTTTCGGGATCTGCCCCAAAACTTCCGAATTCATTGTCTAATGCTTTCCACTGGCTTGCATCCGAAGGGTGCGTCAGCACTGGGTGCTCAATCCGCTCTTCATCATTCAACACTGCCTCCTTTCTTTCTGCGTGCCAACGCATGAGCTTTGCTTCCTTGCGGTCCGCGTAGAACCGTTGAAGCCGGGGGGCGAGCGGGAAGTACCACACAACTTTCCGAGGAGCTTTCTTCTTCCCTTTCTTGTACCGTTCAGCTTCACACACAGGACATTTGGTCTTGTCCATGTGCTCCTTGCGATACATGATACGAGTCGTTGATGCGGGCGTGATACTTTTCGTGGGGTAAGTCGAGAGGGCACGTGATTCTCTTGGCCTCGGCTAGACTACCGGGACACGTGTTCCCGGCAGGAAGGAGATCTTTCACGTATTCCAGGATGTCGTCGACGCTTGTGTCCGTCCATCCGTGTTTCGCCTTCATCTCGCAGCACATCGAGAGCTACTCTCAAGCGAGACTCCCCAACCCGCGACCTGAGTCATACAACGGAGTATTCGAGTCTATCTCGAGTTGCTCAAGCTTTGATTTCCGCTTGGCGCCTTTCGTCTTTTCGAGAAGCAGATCTTGAAGATGAGGGTCCCGCACGACTGAAGCTAGCGGCACCTCTTTGTCGTCGTCAAGGTTATTGTCATCGTCAAGGTTATTGTCGTCGTCAAGGTTATCGTCCTGTGCGACAAACTCTTCATCGTCATCAATATCATGATGCCCTCCTTCTTGCCGGCCATTTTTACCACCTGCCGCCGTCGCCCCATTGACCTCCACGCCATCATCACTCATCCATTGAGTGTGTCCATGCATGAAACCATTAGTGAGCAGGTGCCCCTGCAATTTGCCTGAATACGGGTCAAACCATTTCCCTCGTTTGCATCTCCAGCACGGACACAATACCTCCGTGCGGTTATTTTCATACATGTCGATGATCGCGTATTTCAGATATCTCATCACGATGCTTTCACTCATCTCGATAACCATTATCGCCTGCATGGTAAGATTACATAATTGATTAGAACCATGCATCCGTCGGTAGTTTTCACGGAAAATTTCGGCATGACCTTCCTACACGGTAGGACATAGGAGCGCCGTAAATGTGCCGAAACGGAAACTTAAAGAATCAACATTTCGGCGCAACGTTGGCAACTCATTTTCAACGCCAACACACACAAGCACAAGCACAACATAGATATATGCCACACACGAGAGCTTTGCTTCAAATGTCCAACATACGTCGATTTCATTCCTCAATTTGTTCATTAATCACCTATTTGTTTGATATTTTCGTCAACGAGATCGAGACGTCGCGCCGCTACCACGGCGTATGGAAGCCGACTTTCTAGATCTAGATCTAGATTGAGCGGTCAATGCGGGATAGTAGATCTAGATCTACATATGGAGATGTGGGAGATGCATGTAGGAAGGGAAGATTTTCTCAAAAAATATGATTTTGTTTGGTCAAATTGGTGAAATTGGGGAAAGAAATGGGCAAAAATGAGCTGGGTTGGGAGAAGGCTCGGGTTTGTGTGGAGGAGTGGAGTGGTAGTAGTGGGGGAGTGGTTGTTGAGCAGAAATAACTACCCAGGTTACCGCCGGCGCACCGGGGCATGGGTGCGCCGGCAGCACATAGCCCTTTCGGCTATATCACCCCCGGGCCAGGCCCAAGAATCATTGCCGGCGCACCAGCCCGGGGTGCGCCGGCAATAGCGCATTTTCCGCCGGCGCACCCCTGGGCTGGTGCGCCGGCAATGATTCTTGGGCCTGGCCCGAATCGGCCGCGGCCATGCCAGGATTTTTCCCCGGCGCGTCTTTTCGGGAGGTGCGCCGGCAGTAGTCCTGCATCGCCGGCGCAGCTGCAAAGTGGTGCGCCGCAACTGTTTCCACCGGCGCACGTCCAAGGTGGTGCGCCGGCACCACTTGCCTCCACCTATAGGCTTTTCCCTAGTAGTGTCTGTTTTCTGCTGTTTTTGTATTTCAGAAAAGTTATACAGGAAATATTCTCGGAATTGGACGAAACAAAAGCCGAAGTCAATATTTTACCGAAACGAAGACGAAGTCTGGAGGGGGGGGGACGAAGAGGCGCACCAGGGCGCCTAGACCACCCCTAGGCGTGGCCTAGGCCTGGCCCGCGCCTAGGGTAGGTGTGGCGCCACCAGGCGCCCCACCGACCTGAATCCTCCGCCTATTTATACATCTTCTCGGGAAAACCCTGGATACCCGAGCCTCCATCCACGAAAGTTCGATCGCGGCCGCCATCGCAGAGCCCATCTCGGGGGGTTCTAAAGCTCTTCTCGGCACCCTGCCGGAGGGGAAAATCATCGCCGGAGGCATCTACATCGTCATGCCCGCCTCCGAAGTGATGCGTGAGTAGTTCATCTCTAGACTATGGGTCCATAGCAGTAGCTAGATGGTTTTCCTCTCCACTTTGTGCTTCATGTATCGATCTTGTGAGCTGCCCTACATGATCAAGATCATCTTTATGTAATCCTATATGTTTGGTTTGCTGGGATCCGATGAATGTTGAAAACTATGTTGAGATTGATTATATATTTATGTCATATGTTATTTGTGATCTTGCATGCTCTCCGTTGCTAGTAGAAACTCTGGCCAAGTTGAAACTTGTGACTCCAAGAGGGGGTATTTATGCTCGATAGTATGTTCATGCCTCTAGTTTTCTCGGAGAGTGACTTTATAACGTCTAAAGTTGTAGATGTGCTGTTGCTACTAGGGAGAAAACAACAATGTTTTATCCAAGGGTAATTATATTGTTTACTTTACACACATTGTTTAATGCGATAGTCTGTTGCTTGCAACTTTATACTGGAAGGGGTGCGGACGCTAACCTGAAGGTGGATTATTAGTCATAGACGCAGTTGGATTACGGTCTATGTATTATGTTGTAATGCCCAATACCAAATATCATAGTAATCATCTTGTCATGTATGGTCGATATTCTATCAATTGCCCAGCTGTAATTTGTTCACCGAACATGCTATTTCTTTATGGAGAGACACCTCTAGTGAACCGTGGATCCCAGTCCTATTTCCTTTACTGATAAATTCAACTACAATCCTGTTCTTTTTACTTTTTGAAAACATTTCCTTTCATTTGATACGTCTAATCCTTTGTGTTCAGCAAACCGGTCAGATTAACAACCTCATTGTAAGTTGGGGCAAAGTACTTTTGTTGTGTTGTGTGCAGGTTTCACGTTGTTGCTGACGCCGGTAGTGCGCCCTGCCACTAGTCAGCCAGCAACACCTTCAAAAGTCACGCCTTTCTCCTACCGGTCCATTAAACCTTGGTTTCGTACTGAGGGAAAACTTGCTGTTGTGCTCATCACACCTTCCTCTTTGGGTTCCCCAACAGCGTGCCCGCATACGACGAGCACACACCATCACACCCCTTATTGATCACCTTGGTTTGATCATCTTGGTCATCATTTATCTTCATCTTTCAATCATGAAATTAAGATATGGTTCAAGGATGGTCTATGGACAAATCCTACAAACATAACTCAATGCACATATTAGTTTATAGGGTTTTTCATCAATTACCAAAACCAGACATGGGGCTCCATGCTCTTTCAGGGTTGCATACGCTTCTGCTATAATTTAAGAATCACATTCATATGAGAAGCTGACCTATGCTCCTTAATAAATTCAGCCCATAAAATTTAGGTGTTAAAATGAAAATATAATGAATTGTGCCCTTAAGAGTTCCCCAAAACTTCTTGTAAAATGCCATTGCGATCTCATACGGATCCGACATCGAGTCACCTTTCATATCCACTAACCTATCATCTAATTCATAGGGATGGGGGGGAGATAACCAAGGCTATCACTCTCCTAGGAGACACATCTATGTGCCAACCAAGTGTCTCAACGCCAGCAAGAACACCTAATACTCACCCTTAGGACCCATCAGGTTAATATGGAATTAATAAAACAATTGAGAATGTTGAGTGCTTAAACTTTGAGTAAATTATTGCTTATTTTCGAGCAACTACGTTACATGTGCCTAATCATATGACTCGGCCTAAATTCGCCACTTGGCTCCAACCATAAGAACCACATAGTTCCAATTTTCTCTGCTAGGCATGCGAACCCACTCGAGGGGGGTCAAGGAACCATGAGGAGGAAACATAAACGTGTCTAATACATCTTTATTCTGGCTACTCTTTCGCGTTCTACACAAGATTTGTTGGGTGCTTCTAGAGGAAGTTTGTGTGTGAAAAAATAGAAAACAATCTAGATTCATGAGGAAATATTTGATAGAATTTTTGTGAAGCAATTTCCTTTTAATAGACAAATACCCCATTTTATAATATGACATACATATATGACTCAAAAGCAAATACAAAATCTAGCTCCAAGATGTTAATCCCTTTTCTTAACTTTTTAGAGTCATCAACAAATTTATCCAACTAGCATAGAAACTAAAACTTGCAATGCTTAGTAGATTGGTTAGCTCCTTCATTGCCTTGTCATTAACCGTCGAAAACTCATTTGAGCTCCTAGACACTCTTATGTGTTCTCTAGAATGAGCAAATCGTTCTTTCCAATCGCCGCAAGTGGTGGAATAGATCCCGATGTAGTTATATAAGATGTCTTAGATATGCCCTAGATGTCCATATATTTGTAAAAAAAAAATTCCGGAAAATCTATTATGTCTAAGTTGGTTGGTGACAAGTGCATAATCGACTAGATTTAAGAATCTAGTTTAGGTATAATTAGAACTAAGAAATGGCCAAGAATTACCAACAATTTAATCGTACAATAAATATAAAAAAATACACAGTGAACACTTTTTTCAACATGTTGGAGTAATTACCACAATTAGCGTAATTTAGATTGGTATTGTCAATTTTTGTAGTTGAAAGTTATAATCAATGATATATTTGAGAAACAACTCTAGATTATCATCCGCTTGCTTCAACAATCTTGACGATGGATTGTTGTCTCGTAGTTATATGTTGAATTTAGGATTCTTTGATTCAGATTCTCTTGGTAGGAATAATTCTAGTTGATTTATCTTACTCATAATCATTGAGTTAGAACTTAAGGAGCTAGCCCATCATAGTGTGTTTATTCTATGTGTACACTTGACCACTATATGTGTTAAATTACAATCTATGATGTACATTCAATGTGATATCTATAATAATAACCTTGTTGTGTATAATTGGCGCATTTTTGATAAATTTATATACGCATATGATTCATAAGTTTATTTTATCTAGATCTAGGACCATTTGGTTTTTATCCATGTCCTTAATAATCTAATATGTATTTATATCGGACTTGCATCAATGTATTTGAATGCTAATTTATCGGTTTGTATTTGTATTGAGCAACATTGTAAATTAGCATTTTCTCAGATTGTCACCACTTTACCCGAAAATTGTAGCTTAAACACAATTTTTTAATGGCTATTGACTTTAGGGGCACTCAAATCTCTAATACAAAATGGGGAATGTCAAAGATACAAGTATTTGAAAGTTGGTTAGGTTTTTTAAACATATTCTGGTACTTTGTAACACTACCGGCGGAAAACTATACCCTATATAGTATCTTCGGACGCTGCATATGTAAGGACATCAGCGACTCATCCCGCGCCCCGCGCGTCCGGACCGCGGCCAAACGCGGTCACGTATCGCAAATGTGAATGGTCGCGGTGTCCGGGATGACCCAACCTGGCCCAAATCTGGGGCAGGTTTGCGTGGCCGCGGATGGCACGCGGTGTCCTTGCGTGTCCGCCTGATCCGCGTGTCTGGCCCACCCGGTGCCCCAGTCCTATTAAATATGGATTGGGGAGGGGGACTGTCTCTATCATGTCCCCACTCTCCACTCCGGCCGCACGAGCTCGACCTTCCGCGCCGCCATTGCCTCGAATCGAGAGTTCGAGCCGTCCGGCAACGACCACGAGGCCGGCAGCAGCCGGCGAGCCGTGCCGGTGGCGTTCGCCATGGGGCCGTCGGCTCCCATCCGCGACCAGATCTACATAACCGTAGCGGTGGCGCAGATGTTCTGGGAGGTCGACGTCCTAATGCCGTGGGGCGACGTGCACCTCCCCCACGGCTGGCACCTGAGCCTAGATCGGGTTCCGGTGCCGCCGATCCCGGTCTCCGGCCGCGCCCGCGTCGCGGAGATCCGGCGGCACCGCGCGCAGCTGCCGGCGGACCTCCGGGAGGACCCGGCCTACAGCGACACAAGTCCTAACTGGGACATGTGGTTCGAGGTGGAGAACGATGCGCACCGGGGCACGTGCTTCACCTTGGCGACGGCGAGGCCTCGCCCGCAGTCGCCTCGCGCGCAGCCACGGACGCCTGCTAGGAGGGCTGGCCTTCGCCCCGGCGGCCTCTACATCGACGAGCCCGCGGCGGCGCCAGCGCAAGCGCCACAGGCCCAACCCGAGGAGGACGACGACCCCGAGCTGCAGGCCGCGCTGGCGGCGTCCCGCGAGCTCAACGACCTCGAGGAGCTGGCCAAATGGTCGTACCTCGCCGAGGCGCTGCGCACCTCCGTGCTGGAGGAGATGGCCAGGAAGGCCCAGCAGGACGCCGAGGCCGATGCGTGGGCGTTCCTCGCCATGGCGCGCCGGCAGGAGGAGGCCACGCGCCAGGCCGCGCTCCGGCACGAGGCAGAGCTGTAGGCCGCAGCGGCGGAGCAGCGGCAAAAGGAGGCGGCGCGGCTGGCACGCCTGTGCAGGCCGGCGAGCCCTCCGGACCCGCACTCCGCCTGGGAAAGGGCGCAGTGGTCGCCCTGGCCGAAGTCCCCGGCTCCCTCCAGCGTGTCCAGCAGGAACAGCGCGTCGCCGCCGGGCGGCGTCGTCCTCATCAACGGCGACGACGACGAGTACTACTGGGAGTAGGGTGGCACACCGGTGGCCACCGCGTTCCAAATCCTGGAGTAGGGTTTCCTCCTTTTTTAGTTTAAAGCCCATATAGGGCTTTCTTTTGAGTAAAAATGAACCAAAATAGGGCTAAGTTAAATGAACTTTAGTTTAAATTTAAATTTTTTTGTTTTTCATTATTTATTTATTTTTGTTACTACTCACATTTGGGATGCGTCCGCGCGTTGGGGGCAGTGCGCGACCCAAACGGACCAACGGCCAGGTCCGCCTGTCCGCGTGTTCGCGCGGCCACCCAAACGACTCCATCCGGACCGGCCAACGCGTCCGATTTGGGTTGCCGCGTTGGAGATGCCCTAAGAGTATCTCCACCGGTGGCCCCCAAATAGTCACCGGCAGGGGCGCCGGCGCTGCTGTATGGGGGCGCCGGCAGTGCATCCTCCATTTTGGGATGCTGTTCCCACACTGCTGTCTCCCAAACGGTGGCCCCCAATTTTTTTCTTTTTACAATATTTTGAAACAACATTTCAATCACATTTTATTCATACAATCACATAAATATAATTCAATTATTCATACAATCAATCAAACAAATAGTACTTAAATTATTCATACAATCAATCAAACAAATAGTACTTAGATTATTCATACAACCCAACAAACAAATAGTACTTAAATTCTTCATACATGCAAACAAATAGAAATAAAATCATGCATTGTTGGCGGCTCCTCTCCTCGCCCACAAATGCGTAGCTAGATCCGCCTTTAGTTGTGTATGGACATCTGCACCTCGAATTTCATTGTGCATATGAAGAAAAGCAGTAAATTCTTGGGGTACATGCTCTACCTCAGCGAGTGGCCCTTGATAATCAAATGGTTGATCATCCTGCACAGGTGCCTCGCGCTCGCTCTCAATGATCATGTTGTGCATGATCACACATGCGTTCATCACCTCCCACATCTGAGCCTCAGACCAAGTGAGAGCAGGGTACCTGACAATGGCGAAACGATGCCGAAGCACCCCAAAAGCACGCTCAACATCCTTGCGTGCTGCTTTCCGGGATGTTGCAAAATAGGATTCCATCTCGTTTGATGGAGAGGGAATTGTCTTCACAAATGTACCATACGTCCGGTAGATACCATCAGCTAGATAGTACCCCTTGTTGTATGTGTGACCGTTTACCTCAAAATTCACGGCAGGAGCTTGTCTCTCAGCTAGCCTGGCAAACACCGGAGAGCGCTGCAAAGACGTTGATAATCATTGTTTGTTCCTGCCATGTCAAAAAATGCATGCCAAATCCAATGTTCATGGTCTGCCACCGCCTCAAGAATGACACTGCACTCACCAGTATGCCCCTTGTAGATCCCCTGCTAAGCAAACGGGTAATTCTTCCAGCCCCAATGCATACAGTCAATGCTTCCGAGCATCCCAGGAAACCCTCTTGCTGCATTCTTTTGCAGGATTCGAGCTGTATCATGTTCTCTTGGTGCTCTCAAATAGTTTTTAGCAAACACCCGCTATGACAGCTCGACGGAACCTGTAGAGAGTCTCTGTACATGTCGACTCTGCCATCCGTAGGTAGTCATTGGCTATATCTGAAGCCCCATAAACCTGTGCAATCTTGTTTGGCCATGAAGTACTTGTCGTACTCCCTGACGCCGTGGACAATCTTCAAGAATAGCTCCGTGTTCATCCTTAACCGGCGCCGAAATTCTTTCGGCAATGAGTCGCGTCATCATTGAAGTAGTCGGCGTCAAGCAGCATTGCGCTGGCTTGACGATGCCGGTTGATGTTCCTCATCTTGCCTGGCTTTGAGCCACCGCTCCGAGGCACGACGAAGAAATACTGGCGAACGCACAACATGTTCGTCAGAATCAGCTGCTGCTGTTGCCGCCGAACAACCTGAGCAATCCGCTCCTCCGTGAACAGCTGCACCATCATCTCGTCGTCGCTGTCCATCGCGGCAATAAGACGAACACCTTGTGGACGGGGCAATACTATCGCGGTGGCGGCGAGCTCTGTTCCGAGCGAAACAGTGGCCGCCGGTCGAGGGAATGGCGGCCGTGTCGATGGACGGCGGTTGCTAGACAGACGGCGGTGTCTATTGCAAGCAGGGGCGCGGCGGCGACGGCGATGGTGGCGATCTAGAGGGGTGGGAGTCGGCTCGGCCGTGGATAGGAGGTGGGAAATCGGTGTGTCTGGTTGCTAGGTGGAGCCCACGCTCATTTTCAGACGTGCCGTGAGGCGCCGGCGGGGCTGATTCGCGCCTTTGGCGAAGGAACTGGCACGGGGTTGTCGGCGATTGTATTGGGCTCGAACGACATCATTTGGGGCGCACCGGTGCGAGCCCATTTTCGATGTCGGCATCTAAAACGCTAGGGGGCCGCTACGAGGGCCGCCGGTGGAGATGCTCTATGAGCACCTACACACGCCTTGGGCAAAAACGATTACTCCTGAATCTGCCACTTGTCTCCGGCCACAATCACCACACACTTCCAGCGTTCTCCACTTGTCGCGGGAACCCACTGGAGGCGATTCCACCAGACAGACTCCACCCGGCCACCAGCTCAAAGCCGAAACGGTGCGAGAAACATGCGACCGACCGAGAGAACCCGGCACCGCTCTAGATTTGTCGCGCGTGCACCCGAACCCTCCACCAGCTTCCCCGTTCCACCCGGCCCCCAGCCCGCCGCTGATCCTGCGGCCAACACCTCATCTCCCGCGCGAACGTTCCCGAACTCCACCGCTCCCGTGCCAGTATATAAGGACTCTGCCCTGGCCGCCCCTTCCCATCAACTCAGGCAGCAAACCCAAAGCATATCCACATTCAACGAGCGAACAACTCGATCGATCACAAAACCATCTCGAATCCGCGTGTGTTCCATTTGATCGGAAGAGAAGAGGACCAGATGGCAAGCAAGGGCGGCAACAAGGGGGAGGGGCCGGCAATCGGCATCGACCTCGGCACCACCTACTCCTGCGTCGGCGTCTGGCAGCATGACCGGGTGGAGATCGTCGCCAACGACCAGGGCAACCGCACCACGCCGTCGTACGTCGCCTTCACCGACACCGAGAGGCTCATCGGCGACGCCGCCAAGAACCAGGTCGCCATGAACCCCACCAACACCGTCTTTGGTAAGTCCTGTCTTTCAGAATTCGACGAGAATGCTAAGTCACTCTGCTTTTTCCTCTGTTTTTTCTGCTGAGCACTTGCTGACTACTGTGTTCTGCTCATGCAGATGCCAAGAGGCTCATCGGGCGGCGCTTCTCGGACCCGTCCGTGCAGTCGGACATGAAGCTGTGGCCGTTCAAGGTGATCCCGGGCGCGGCCGACAAGCCGATGATCGTGGTGACCTACAAGGGCGAGGAGAAGACCTTCTCCGCGGAGGAAATCTCCTCCATGGTGCTCGTCAAGATGCGGGAGATCGCGGAGGCCTTCCTCGGCGCGTCCATCAACAACGCCGTCGTCACGGTCCCGGCATACTTCAACGACTCCCAACGCCAGGCCACCAAGGACGCCGGCGTCATCGCGGGGCTCAACGTCCTGCGCATCATCAACGAGCCCACGGCCGCCGCCATCGCCTATGGCCTCGACAAGAAGTCCACCAGCACCGGCGAGAAGAACGTGCTCATCTTCGACCTCGGCGGCGGCACCTTCGACGTGTCCATCCTCACCATCGAGGAGGGCATTTTCGAGGTCAAGTCCACCGCCGGCGACACCCACCTGGGCGGCGAGGACTTCGACAACCGCATGGTGAACCACTTCGTGCAGGAGTTCCGGAGGAAGAACAAGAAGGACATCAGCGGCAACCCGAGGGCGCTGCGGCGGCTCAGGACGGCCTGCGAGCGGGCGAAGAGGACGCTGTCCTCCACCGCCCAGACCACCATTGAGATCGACTCGCTGTACGAGGGCATCGACTTCTACGCCACCATCACCCGCGCCCGCTTCGAGGAGCTCAACATGGACCTCTTCCGCAAGTGCATGGATCCCGTGGAGAAGTGCCTCCGCGACGCCAAGATGGACAAGAACCAAATCCACGACATCGTGCTCGTCGGAGGCTCCACCCGGATCCCCAAGGTGCAGCAGCTGCTCCAGGACTTCTTCAACGGGAAGGAGCTCTGCAAGAGCATCAACCCCGACGAGGCCGTTGCGTACGGCGCCGCTGTCCAGGCTGCCATCCTCAGCGGCGAGGGCAATCAGAAGGTGCAGGACCTGCTCCTGCTCGACGTCACGCCACTGTCGCTCGGGCTGGAGACGGCGGGGGGTGTGATGACCACTCTGATCCCGAGGAACACCACCATCCCCACCAAGAAGGAGCAGGTCTTCTCCACCTACTCGGACAACCAGCCGGGCGTTCTGATCCAGGTGTACGAGGGCGAGAGGACGAGGACCAAGGACAACAACCTGCTGGGCAAGTTCGAGCTGTCCGGCATCCCGCCGGCGCCCCGGGGCGTGCCCCAGATCACCGTGACCTTCGACATCGACGCGAACGGCATCCTCAACGTGTCGGCGGAGGACAAGACGACGGGGCAGAAGAACAAGATCACCATCACCAACGACAAGGGGCGGCTGAGCAAGGAGGAGATCGAGCGGATGGTGCAGGAGGCGGAGAAGTACAAGTCGGAGGATGAGCAGGTGCGGCAGAAGGTGGAGGCACGCAACGCGCTGGAGAACTACGCCTACAACATGCGCAACACCGTCAAGGACGAGAAGATCGCCTCCAAGCTCCCCGCCGAGGACAAGAAGAAGATCGAGGACGCCATCGAGGATGCCATCAAGTGGCTCGACGGCAACCAGCTCGCAGAGGCCGAGGAGTTCGAGGACAAGATGAAGGAGCTGGAGACCATCTGCAACCCCATCATCTCCAAGATGTACCAGGGTGCTGGCGGCGCAGCCGGCATGGACGAGGACATGCCCAGCGCCGGCGCGGGCGCTGGCGGTGGAAGCGGTGCTGGGCCCAAGATTGAGGAGGTGGACTAAGCGAGTCGTGACAAGTCTTGTACCGGAGATGTTGTGCCGCGCCCAGTGTTCTGCTGTGTGTTTATGTTGTTCTGTACTTCTGTCGAATAATGCGAGTGCTTGAAGGAGGTGGGTGGCCTTCCGAGTGTGGAGGCTAATTCGAGTTCAGTGAGTGATGTGTACTAGGTTAGTAGAGGGAATAATGATCTCTACAAGTAGGGACATCGTCCATATAGCGGTACTTGTCTCCCCTCGAGTTTAGGAGGAGCTGGAATATGTATTACAGTTCTTGGCTGATGGTATCGATGTGCTCTCTGTCTTTCCCACAATCTCACTTGTGCCCATCAGAAACAGGAACGTCAGAGATGCAGGTGTCGTAGTGGCTTATTTTCAGAATTCTGAAACTGAAGAGTACAAAGCAGAGTTGCCTTGGGCCTATGATGCAGCAAATTTGACAATCCAGGTACTCCGTAGTCGGTACAACTACATCGAAGCGTCGACCTCCGCAAGAAACAACAAGGATCGACTATCCCCGGCGGCGACGCCATGTCTGGATGAAATGGTTATCCTCGGCGGCGACGCCAACTGAACTTCGCTGAGGAAATATTTCGTTCCGTCCCTAATATTGTATCTGCTGACAGCACTTCCGGTACGCGTCCATAACCTTGCAAAATACTTGGTACACAGGCATTTCCGGGACTGGATAGATGTCTACGTAGTAGTTACCGTTGATTCTGTGCTGGAACTGAATACTGTTTCAACGGGAGGCAGATACTTGTTTTCTGCACTGAGCAAAACACATGTGTCGTAAACGAAACAAAGATTTAATCACTTCCAAACAAAAGATTGTGTTTCAGCTACAATACTGCTGAAGTGTTCCTGTTCCAATTGGGTTTAATGCTGAACACTTCAACGAGGTCAAGCTAACTAGTCTGCCTCTCAGGAACAAGTGTTGCCTCTTCCTCTGCAATTAGGTCGGCGTGCTTAGGAGTTCAGGAACTCCAAGAAGCCCATGAAGTATAAAATTGGCTGTCAGCAATTTGGGAAGCCGAGCAAGTGCAATACATACATGAAGAATGAATTGCAGCAGAATAATTCTGAAAAGATGACTAGAATTCAAACGTTCAATTTAGCACCTAGTGCTCCAACCTCCAAGCTCACCAGGTGCAACTTGCTAGCTAAAGCGAAACTTTGTATCACGTTTGCTAAATATTTGGTCTAAGAAGACCATTTGGTAATCTAGAAAAGAGACATCTAGAAGAAACCAAGTAAATTCTTCAGTTCATAAAATAGATAACTAGGCAACTATTGTAAACCTAGATGAGTTTAGGGAAGAGATATTTTTTTTTTGAGGGCAAGGGAAGAGATGATTTGGGGACAATGACTGACACCTCTCAAGGGGTGCGGTCCATAACATATACTAGATTTAGACGTGCGCCTTGGCGCACATCCCGTAAAGCTCAGTGATAAAAATTAGCCATCAACATGATAGTAATATACTTGGCTAGTTGGTTAATTTGATCAAAGCCTGCCGGCTGGTTTCTATTTTCTGCTGATCTCATGAAGGTAGAGTCGCCAAAAACAGCCACAAAATCAGGTTGAAATTCCATATTCGTACACCAGTCTACAAACAACTGTTTTTCTGGACCTCATGGCCCAAATTATATTTGAAAGAATCCATGTTTTATTGGGATGAGTTGAGTTGAATTTAATGGAAAAGTGCAAATCTCTCACGGTGTAAGACCTGTCCACTGAAGAGCAAGCTGTTCCAAATTATTACAAGGTCCCCTGAAGCACCTAGGGATTGGACAAATTCAAATTTGTCGGAACGTCGAGGGCAGAACTTTCTGATGAAGCAATGATCAAAACTTCCTTTTTTTTGGTCTCCTTTTTAACAGCCATTCACTTATGGTCCACGAATAAGATAAGCCAGGATCTATGGTCCATAGAACCAATATAAGAAAAACCAAGATTCACTAAAGATCTTCAAAACCATTGCATGGAGATAAAACACAAATGTTCTGGAAACATAACACGATAAGTCTGACACACTTACATAGATATATTTTATTCGTAGCATTAAGAAATTCAAGCAACTGGAGCCGGTTCTTCAATTTCTGGCACTGCATCTTCAGATCGAGGCGCCAAGAGCTAATCAACAGCAGGTTGGAATGCCACACACTACATCGCCAATATGTTGCAGAAACGTGACAGGAGTAGGCTTCAGGGTTGGTCTTCAGTCGCAGCATCTTCAGAAACTTTCATCTGTCTTGTAGTTGTTGTCACTGTCTTCCCAGGAACACGCCTGTGTTTAACATGTGACTTTCTCCTTGGTTTGTCACTGACCAATGGCTGATTGAAACCTTGATACCTCTTAGAGCGAGTGCTACGAGGGAGAGGAGCCACGGTTGTCACAGGTTCCGGTTCAGGAACAGGTAACTGACGGCGGCGCTTGGGTATCATGGACAGGCACCCACTGGATATTAGTAGACCAAAAGAAAAATTAGTAGAATTATAGTGCATCAAACGTCAATAAAAATCAGTACAATTATAGTGCATCAAACATCTAGCAGAAACTTTCTTTATATTAGTAGACCTAAAAAAAATTATACTTCAATTCCTTTATAAAACTGCATGGCAAGAAACATAATTCAGGGGGCAATATAATCGGTATTGTGCATCAAACGTCAAAAAAAGGTGTAAAATTACTAAATATATATGATAATCCAACTATGACTTCTACTGGTACTATTCATTTCAATTTGAAATGTAAAAAAATAATAAATTCAGTCTAAAAGGATAAATAGCAGAATCATACTGGACTGATAAACCTCAACATCTTATATAATGCCCAGACCGACGATACATAATTCTTAAGTGTATACCTATATACATTGTTGCCATCACCTGCATATTGATGAAGCGCTGCTCCATTTGAACATATATCTGCATACTTCTATGATGTCCAACGCTTTGGGGAGAAGAATGATCTGCTCTGTCGGCAATGTGCATGAGTTTCAAGGAAAGAATAAATGAACAGTGTCACATAGCAATGCTGGCAATTTAGATAAATCACAGCAACAATTTTCTTTGTAAAAGCTTCATTTCAGTTCCCTAATTTTCGGGCGAGGTTGAAAAACGATCCAACTCAAAAGCTAATAAACGATGGAGGTTTATATGTGTCATCCTTGCTCTAACCACGATGGAGGTTTAAATTGCTCTAACCATCAATTCCTATGAGGCTATGAATTTGTGCACACAGCATAGAATAAAATGATACCTACCATCAGGTACATGCCATGTGATGAAGAAATATTCAAATGGCCTCTGAAACTTAACCATAGACTTTTGATTGATCAGCATTACCATGTGAAAATTAACATGAACTGGGAATATTTGACATCATTAAACAACAACACATGCGGCACCATGAATGGTGAAGCGTGGGCACCAAGTAATTCAAGATAATATGTGTGCAACCACCTTTAGGTAAGAGACTCATATACAGTTTCAATCACCTTTAGATCTAAAACTCAAAACTATGAAAGGAAAGTACATACTAAAAAATAACCAAGATTCGAGTTAGACCTTTAAATCCTTATCTTATAGATGAGGTCCATGCCCAAAACTGCGAGCAGATCCACTTAATCTGCATTTCCATCTTTCTGCTAACGAAAGAATATACAATCTACAATGTAGAAGATAACTAAATTGTGCTTTCTTTAATCAACATAAGTAATTCTATTTTAGTACCTGAAGAATTTGCAACACGTAAAAATAATTAAATTTGAGCATATAGCTGCAAGTAACTTTTGTAGAGAAAAGGACACATCCCAACTTGCTCTATGGTTCAAACCAGAAAGCGCCAACATTTACCAGCGCTAAGAGCAAGATTCTGGTTTGACCTTCCACTAATTATGCTAAACTAATTCACAAAGAAACTGAAATACTAAATATTTAGTATAATTAGCTACTGTTAAAATTACGACCGTCAGCGACCATGCTTCGCTGAGTACTCAAGTGGTAGCCATTGTATTTCAAGGAGAACTGAACCCATTGGTGCAAATGTATTTAGAGAAAATAAATAATTTTAGAGTATGGAAAAAAAATCACATGAAAAAATCACATATTTTGGCACGTCTGCGTCGTTGTATTAATTTACCGCAGTGTGCGCCGATGAGCGATGGGGTTGGAGGAGGCAGCGCCCTGCAGCCTCCCGTCTCTGCATTGCATAATTGCAAATCAATTATCTTTTGATATTATCTTCTAGCTCTGGCCACAATAATTCATGCAAAGGAAAATAGAATGCAGGCGCTGCTAAGATACGGGATTACAAAATTAATAATTTAGTGAAGAAGTTCTGATATATACAAGGTTGTAGTATTACCTGAGAAAATATTTCTTATAAAGCGGGGGAATGCTGATATCGAAGGAGTACGAATATGCCAGCATAATCCAGAGAAATACGCATCACTACCTCCCTGCCTAATCTCAAGTCTGAAGTTCATTGCATGGCAGTAAACATAGATAAATATGTGGTACACTCAATATCCCACTGATCTACAGGATGACGGATATGTAGGCAAATCAGGGGATTGTGGAGATTCATTCGTTACCCCTAACATGTCTACACATTTCATTCAGTTCTCGATGAATAAAATATAAATGGAAGAAAGCAAGTCGAAACCGATATTTAAGTACCTAAAATATCCTAGCACCGAACCAGCATTGCATTTAAAATGAAATACTCAAAAAATTGAAAAAAGATGGAAAATTACCTGATTTGACGCAGGAGACCGCGCCCCTCCCTATTTAGCCCCCATGGTCGCACACTTTGCCAGAGCCGCGAACGCATGACTGACACCGTCCTCATCCGTGAAACCGAGGGCTCCATTATCCCCAGACCTACCATCACCCCGCTGCAGAACTCAATCATCTGAATTTACAACAAAAGCTCTAACATTTGGTTTATATATTTTTTTAGGACTTGCAGTGCACTGGCGTGACAAATTCAGCCTAGATGATCTGGATGGAATTCAGCACCTCTGAATGCAGCTGACAGAAATATGTGGAATACAAAACCAATATGGCTATTCTTCTAATTAATGGATAGATAAACCAGTCAAAATAAAATATAGTAGAGTAAGTCTTTCCCCAAATGTAAGGAGGCAATTTTGCATTTTGCAACAAAATACAAATTACACCACGGGTTGGGTAGTTACTTCCTACTAGATGATACCCCGCACGTTGTTACGGGATATATTATCTAATTTTGTTGTTCTATTATGTAAATGTACCTCCAAAACTAATTAGCCAAAATATTAAAATGAATTATTTGTAAAATTATGATTGCTTATACAAAAAAAACATTTCATTGCAGTTACAGAAAGTAGAAATGCATAATTGTGATGCTTTGAATGTAGGTTAACACCTACTAAATGTTGCACATGCTAGGTATGAGAAGACATCAAACATTTTAGAGAAGAAAAAATAGTCAGGGTAAAGGAATGTACTCCAAACGAACCTTGCGCACTTTGATTGGTATTTTCATGATTGCAGCTTTTTTTTCATTTTTTAGAGCAAAGCCCCCCCAAAGGGAACCTGTTTTTTCATGAAAGCATGCAGCTTTATGGGAGAAGTTGAGAATTGTGTTCAGACAATACAATATGTAGATCGTTATAGATTATCTGGACCATCCCACTTCTTTGTATTCTGATGAATTAACTACACTTTGCCCTTGCGTAGGCAAATTAACAAATGAAGTTAAGTAATCAAGATCCCGTGAATATAAAGGGCATGATGAGCAGAACCCACATAATAGGAGGTGATGATCAACCCATGAGTGCAATAGACGCAAGTATTTGCTTCTATATGTTTCAGTGCTCTTTCTGCAATAAACATTTTAGATCTTACACATTTCAATGGAACCCCAGCTGCATCGTCTAGTTGCTCTGAAGAATGTAGCAGGCAGACCTGTGTTGTTCAACCTTGCCCTTCCAGATTTGTAGGCAGAGGAAGAGACTTCCAGTAACAAATGGAGACTGCCCATTATCGCATACCAATCAGAATGAAAGAACGCCAGTCTAAGTTGAATACCATTTGAAATCGGGAGAAAATTATGATATCGTTTCAGGTCGCACGTTGTCATCCGAATTGAAGGTGTCCATGCAAACTTTCCACATGTATCCAATCTTGCAAGGAATGAAAACGTAGGAAAATAAGTCATCTTCGATGGATGATACAGCATGGCCTTTTCAAGTGCCTGCTACCTACTAAAAAATACATACATATATGCAAGAATCTAGCTATCCAGAGAAAAGTGAAACCTGTCTTTGATCGGGCATAGTCAGGATATGAGGGGATTTGCTCAGGCTTCATTACTTCACCATGTACCAACTCATATAGAGCAGCACTCTGAAAGATTCAGTTGTCCCAACAACAAAAAATAAGTAATACATATGTGGTGTACGTAGAAACGAAATAGTAGCGTGCAAATGATGGGAATGTGATTCTGGATAAATAAAACGGGAAGAGCATGTACCTGTGAGAGATCAGGGACTAACAAACACCTCTTCAGATTAATTAGATCTCATAGGGTAGACCATGTATACTGATCGGAGGTGGGAATGTTCTGAGAAGGCCGACCAAGATGGCATCATATGGTGTGCTTGACAACCGCCTCTGCTCGAGACCTCATGATGTTGAACCGAGGGAGGCAGGAGTTATGAACAAAGCAGATCCAACCCCAACCAGGATTGGCCCCGAGCTGGACATGGAGGAACTGCTCAGCTACCATGGAGGGCACTCAGATTCATTGTCAAGGGAGATTGGGTGACGATGGGCATTTATGTTGAGGGAATTGGAAGGGGAAGTGACTACGGTGAGTTGTTGCGGCAAGAAGCACATGAACCATCTCGTGGAGGCGCTTGTAGGTGTTGATCCGCTGAACAACTATGCACCAATTTCGGAGGGGATCGAGGGAATGGCGATGGCAGCTGAAGGGAGATTGGGTGACGATGGGCATTTATGTTGAGGGAATTGGAAGGGGAAGTGATAAGGTGTGGAATTCAGAAGGACATCACGCACCAGCAGGGCAACTGCACTTGGTCTGCATGCACGGGATGACCTGGCCGCCAAATAGCTTACATGGTGGGCCTGCTGATGTGGCATAGCTGCATGTTTAGA
>NC_061510.1:106530464-106570356 GCF_022539505.1 Lolium rigidum
TAATCATGTACGTGCAATGCACGTATTTTCTAAAATAAACTAGATGATACCCCGCGCGTTGCTGCGAAAATATTTGTTCCACAATGTTGAACAAATACCCTACAATAATTTGTAGACCTGATAACAAAAAGAATATGATTGTAGTAAAAAATTGAGTAAAAATGAAACACACAAAATATTGAATTCATATTTAATAGAAAAGAGTACAACATCAATTTACTTGTATTCGGAGGCGAAGTTATCTTGTAAGGGAAACGAACAAAATGGAGATTGTAGATGAGATGATGGCAATCAGATAGTGAAATTCATATTCTGGTTACTTTCTAATAAATTTACTATTTTACTAAAGCTTAGTGTGGGCTGAGGTGAGGGCCTAACCTGAGGTAGAAGGAGGCAGCAGGGAGGAACTCTCTCATATATTAGGGTTACAGAGATAGAAGCACCTTATATAGGTCAGGACTGGGCTGGGCCAAATGGGCCAGAACAGAGAACAAGAAGACAACCCAACAGACACACCAACAGTTGTCCAACACTCCCCCTCAAGATGGGTGATAAATGTCAATCATCCCCATCTTGGCACAGGCTAGATTACACTCCTTTGAGCCCAGTCCCTTTGTTAAACAATCTGCCACTCGTTGTCCCGATCTCACATAAGCCAATGAGATAATCCCCGCATCAATCTTTTCTTTAATAAAGAATCTGTCTATCTCCACATGTTTAGTTCGCTCATGCCGGACAGGGTTATTTGCTATGTTTATGGCGGACATATTATCACACCACACTTTCAAGCTTCTTTGCCTTAAAATTTTCAGCTCTCTTAGAAGGTTTCGTACCCACAACATTTCACCCAGTGCCCCGTGACATAGCTCGTACTCAGCTTCGGCCGTTGATTTCGAGACAACGCATTGTTTCTTACTTCTCCATGACACCAAATTTTCTCCAACAAAAACACAATACCTCGAGGTGGATCTTCGATCATCTAAGCAAGCTAGCCCAATCCGAATCACAATATCCATCTACATTTAGGTGTCCATTACTTTTAAACAACACTCCTTTTCCCGAGTGCCCTTCAAGTATCTCAAGATTCTTTGAGCCGCTTCCAAGTGTCCATCCTCGGATCATGCATATAGCGACTCACTACGCTCACCGCAAATGATATATCTGGTCTCGTGTGGCATAAGTATATTAGTCTTCCAACAAGTCTTTGATATTTCTCCTTGTTTATGGGTTCCCCGCACTCGCTGTGATTTTAGTGTTCTGGTCAATAGGTGTTGAAGCCACTCGGCACCCCAAAGATGCCCATATCATCTAAGAGATCCAATGTATACTTTCTTTGAGATAGTGATATCCCTTTTGACGATCTTGCAACTTCTATTCCAAGGAAGTATCTAAGTTTTCCCAAATCTTTCACCTCAAAGGCTCGACTCAAGCATCCTTTCAGCTTTGCGATTTCCACAACATCATCTCACGTGATGATAATATCATCAACATACACAAGCAAGGATAGTGATTTTCTGCTCCGAATGTCTGTAAAATAAGGTATGGTCTCCATTGCATTGACCATAACCCATGCCACACACCACTTGTCTGAACCTGTCAAACCAGGCCCGTGGAGATTGTTTGAGACCATATAGAGATTTCTTCAACCTACATACCTTCCCTTTAGTTTCAGGTCTGACAAACCCTGGTGGCATCTCCATATACACCTCCTCTTGAAGATCACCATGCAGAAATGCATTTTTGACATCAAGTTGGTGCAAGGGCCATCCGAAATTTGCTGCACAAGAGATCAAAATTCTGACAGTGCTCATTTTTGCCACTGGTGCAAATGTCTCATCATAGTCAATGCCATAAGTCTGACTATATCTTCTTGCCACAAGTCTTGCCTTATATCTCTCCACTTTTCCTTCTGCATTTTGTTTTACAGAATAGATCCACTTACAGCCTACTGTATTCTTTCCTTTAGGGAGATCTGTCAACTCCCATGTTTTATTTTTCTTCAAGGCTTCTAACTCTTCCATCATAGCATTGCACCATCTCGAGTCCAACCTGGCTGCCTTCCAATCCTTAGGAACGATATACGCTTGCAAGTGAAGCAACAAAAGCCCGAAAGGTGCGTGATAATGCCTCGTAAGAAATATAATTTCCTATGTCATAGTCATCATAACTCAGTCGCTTTGGGGGCCCAACTTTCCTTATCCCTTTCCTTATTGCAATTGGAAAGTCTAGGCTATTATTGGGCTCAGTCTGAGATTGATTCTCCTCTGCAGAATCTACACTTGTGCTTCCTTGATTTTCTGCTCCAATGAGTTGCTCCCCCTGCCCCTGGTCTTGTTGCTCCTCCAGTGCATCTACTTGTTCCCTTTGTACTTGTCTTCTAGAGTACACAAGTGGATTCTGCAGCCATCTTTGTGGTGGTACAGGTCTAGGTGGTGTAGGTGTACCAGGAATTGCAGGAATCTCCGCAACAATAGGAATTTGTTGATGTTGTTGTTGGTCACCATCTTGCTGCTCTTGATCACCACCTTGCTGTTGCTCCCCTCTTGAGCATCACCAAGATGGTCAAGCCCCTGGAACAAGCCACTAAGATCACTCTCACCGTCATAAAATGGTTCTGACTCGCGAAACGTAACATCCATGCTTACAAATGTCCTCCTATCAGTGGGACTCCAACACTTGTAACCCTTCTGTCTGGAGGAATAGCCAATAAAGATACATTTGATAGCCCGATGATCAAGCTTGCCAACAGATGGCCTGTGATCCCTTACAAAACATGTACAGCCAAAGAGTTTGGGTGGTACAACAAAGTCATTGTTATTGAGAAGGAGTTGGCAAGGAGACTGCATACCTAGAATCTTTGAAGGCATTATGTTGATCAAATATGTAGCGACTATAATCGCCTCACTCCATAAGAATTTTGGAACATTCATGGTAAACATAAGAGATCGAGCCACTTCAAGGATGTGCCTATTCTTCCGCTCAGCGAACTCCATTCTGGGAGGAGTGTCGTGACATGAAGTCCGGTGCAGTATACCTTGCGAAGATAAGAAAGCAACAAAAGGTTTGTTGATATATTCGACACCATTATCAGCTTCTGATCACTTGCACCGAACATTGAATTGGTTTTTCACATAGGCACAAAAACTCGGAAACAAGTGAACACTTCATCTTTGTGACGCATAAGATAAATCCAAGTCATTCTGGAATAGCAGCCAATAAAAGTCACAAAGTACTTCATGCCACTTATCGACACAACAGGACACGTCCATACATCGAGTGCACTAACACAAATGGGGATACACTTCGATCCCTCTACTAACATAAGAGGTTCTCGTATGCTTAGCATATTCGCAGGCATCACAACATAATTTGGTTTTGTCCACTCCATTCATTACATCAGGAAAACTCGAAACATTTTATCAAACGCCATGTGGCCCATTCGACAATGATGAACTAGTGCCATACTCTCCTTTCCTCCAACAATCGCAGCAAGCACCGAACTAGCATCATGCCCCATCTTGTCACGATCTATGTGCCAAAGACCTCTATGCCTGGTTGCAGTCCCAATCTTCTTGCTCGCTCTCCCTTTCCCGAATTAAACACATATATCTATCAACTATTATACGGTAGTCCCGCCGATCAATCAGGGCACTTAGAGATAGCAGATTTACCGGAAAAGCAGAACATGTAGAACTGATGACAATTTTATGTTGGGTGTACATTGAACCGACCCTCCCCTTTTATAGATTGTGCTCGTGCCATTTGCTGTTTGGATAGTGCCTCTATGTGTGGGAGGATACCGAGTATAAGAGTCAAACTCACTAATATTTCCAAGTAACATGTTTGGATGCTCCGTAATCAAGAATCCAATCTGAATTAGCATTACGAGTGGCTATAGAAACTCTATCAATATTACCTTCATCTTTGTAGACATAGTGAGCAAAGTTCCCAAAGGTTGCTTCATTTTGTCCTTCTTCCTTTGATTGTCCCTGAGAGGTACTAGTAGTTGACTCGAAGCCGCCGCCATATGTGCCTTGGGTGATATAGCGTGCTGCTGTCCTCCACCCCTGCCATACTGATATCCATATGGCTGTCCACTACCTCTGCCATAGTGTTGTCCACCACCTCTTCCATAGTGCTGTCCATCACCTCTTCCATAGTGCTGTCCATATGGCTGTCCACTA
Source organism: Lolium rigidum (assembly GCF_022539505.1). Classification (NCBI taxonomy): domain Eukaryota; kingdom Viridiplantae; phylum Streptophyta; class Magnoliopsida; order Poales; family Poaceae; genus Lolium; species Lolium rigidum. Next base: position 106,534,649 of record NC_061510.1, read on the forward strand.
CCTCTGCCATCACCTCTTCCTCTATAGCTTCCTCTCGCCATGTGTGTATCCTCCTCTCCCCCTACCGGATGTAGCAAAGGAGGTACACCGATGCTTCAAGTGTCCCTTCCGCCCGCAAGTATAGCAGCCTCTCATCTCTTGTCTCTGGTAGTGTAGAAGGTCGGATGAGGGACATAATCGCTTCCCTTTGTCATATTCGGACGCACTTCCTCTCCGGACATAGCTGCAATGGCTTCTTTGAGAGAAGGGGTAGTGGTTTGATGCAGTAAAGCAGCCCTTCTACCCTCAAAATCTTGATTAAGACCCTTCAAGAACTTCATGACTCGCCGACGTTCAATCCAGCCTTGCAGCAAAGACTCACACATTCCCCATGGGCAAGTTCCGGAGGATCAACATGATCTAAATTTCCCCAAAGATGCCGCAACTCAGCCACATATGCCATCACAGCTTTGTTTCCTTGTTGCAAGTCATGCACTTTATCCTCAATCTCAGCAATCAACATAATGTTCCCCTTTCCAGAATAAAGATTTGATAGGGTGTCCCATACCTCCGAAGCTTTTGTGAGTGCTTCTACGTAAGCAAGCAATGTTAGGAATCAAAGAGTTAAGCAACCATGCCACAATCGGAGAATTTATGGCATTTCACCGTTTCCATTCCGGACCGGTCTTGTCCGTCGGTTCTGCAGCCTTCACCACTCACACGTTCATCTAGCCCTTTCGAGTTCAAAATCAGCAGCGCCCTCCTTGACCACCGGAGATAGTTGGCCACTCCTTCCAACTTGATTTCGTTCGCCGGCAGCTCAAGTTTCTGACCGATGTTGGTATGGGGAACGATTGCTCCCCCTCCAGCAGATCCTCCTCCATCTCCTTTGGTAGTGATAAGTTCCGCTGACTTCTCCGAGCCTTGGCCAAATCCCCGTTGTCCCCCATGCTTGACACCAAACTAACCTCTCCGAACCACCAAAGGACTTACCCGCAGGATGCCTCTTCGTCTCCTTACTTGTCACTGCCTTCTCCTCCTTGCCGCCGCAGCAGCCTGCTCCCTTCCTCTTCCTCCCAGCCACCGCAGCAGCCTACTCCCTTCCTCTTCCTCTTCCTCTTCCTCCTAGTTGCCACAGCAGACTAGGCTTCCAGATCGGCAGTCCTTCCCGTCGCTGCCCTCACTGCCCCTTGCTCTGATACCATGTGGGCTGAGGTGAGGGCCTAACCTGAGGTAGAAGGAGGCTGCAGGGAGGAACTCTCTCATATATTAGGGTTACAGAGATAGAAGCACCTTATATAGGTCAGGACTGGGCTGGGCCAAATGGGCCAGAACAGAGAACAAGAAGACAGCCCAACAGACACACCAACAGTTGTCCAACACTTAGAAAACTCAAAACTGATCTCTTGTATAAAGTGGGTTCTAAAATTCCACGAGACCAGCACGAGGAATGAAACTCTCGGTTGAGTGTACAGGCAAACAAAAAGTATGACCGCAGTACCTACATATATACATTGAGTTAGCCGCCTTCCCGATAGCATGCACTAAACACCGACGATGGCTCCAGCTTCGCTTATATAAGCATCGATGCTGAATTTCTTTTGCACTTCAGATGCACTTTCAGTAAATTGCGCAGTCTTGGTATTCTGGCCAGAAACTTGAGGCTTAGAAGAAATATTAATCATCTTCTAAAATATGCTTCACTGCTGCACTACATGATTAGAAGAAAAGTGTTTTGTTGGAGATAAAAAAAATACTATATAACAACTATATGTGCAAAGAAAGTATCAGTTTCAGGGATAAAAATACACTGGTTTAACATCAATATGAATCAAAAACAAAAATGGAATGAATCTTCCAAGCATTCATATCAGTTAAGCGGGACGAAAAAGAAGCGAACAAAATGACGGACAATCCTTTACATTGGTAGATCCAGGGAAGACAAAATCTTATAAACAATTAATTCTGCACCTTGCCGGCAGATCATTCAGCGCCCCAAGAATCAGGCATACATGGATGTAAGAATCAAAATCCCCTTCAGAAGAAACCATGTATGCAATTTGTACCGTGGATCATTCAGAATACAAAAAAGAAGTAACCACATAGCTGATCAAAGCTCAGACCAAAGATCAGGGTTCGGCTTGCCTTAATGACGATGTAGACGATGTTTCCCACACGATGTTTCCCACGCACATGTGAGCCCGTGTCACAGACCGTGGGTGACAGTTGGCACGAGATGATTGGTGAGTGAAGCCTCGATCACGTGGCGGTGTGCTGAGTTGGAAAGCAGTGGAGACAGGTTAGCAACTTAGCAGCATAGTTAAAGAGATGGATGCCGTGCCATTCTGGGGCATCATTATTGTAATAGGAGATTGAAAACTTCCTCTCTCCCGAACCTACCTGCTTCCGTCCTTTCCCTAATGTCCAGATTTCCCTCTCAAATCCCCTCTCCTTTGTATCAAGAGTGAATCAAGGACGTTACAATTGGTATCAGGAGCCTGTCGATTGCCTGCGAAGATCGTTGATTCCAGCGGATTGCAAGAGAATTTTTTCTCCTGATCGCTGGGTGCAAATTGGTCTCTAATTTGCGCAAAGTTTCCTTCGGAAACACCCACGGTTGGCGCATCCAACGGATCTCGATCCACGCCGAGCTGGCGCCTCGCAAAGCTCAGGTCCAGCTTGAGGAGTCGTTCACCAAGACGATGGGGGATCTCGCGTCGCAGAGCGCGGGCTTGGAAGCCTTGCTCAAGCAAGTCGTGGACCGTATGACGGCCATGGATCTCAAGGTGGATTCGATCCAGGAGCAGCTGGTGTCGAGCGAGTCCCGTGCCGATGCGCTTGAGGCGCGTTTGGCGGACGTGGTGCCCCCGCACCCTGCGGCTGGCATAGCGGCGGGGAGATCGGTGGTGGATGGACATGGCGGTGACGACATCAACGCCCATCCACACGCGCACCCTGGACTCTCGAAGGAGGCTCCTCTGGCGCGCACCACGGCGTCGAGGGATGACCTCGGGTCAGTTGACCACGGCGCTGTACATCTACGTCGGGGTGATGCCATAGGTCTCCTTGGGAACCTACCGCATGCCCCGGGAACAGGTACTAGTCAGAACCATCAGAACACTATCCGTGCTCATACTGCTGCTACTCATACTTATGCCCATCATGATCATAACGAGATGTTGGATAGAGGAGAGTACCGTGGTCGATCTAGTAGTCAGTATGGTCCTAAGATGGATTTTCCAAAGTTCGATGGGGAGAATCCTAAACTTTGGCAACAAGAATGTGAAACTTATTTTGATTTGTATCATGTCCTACCTTCTCTACAAACACGCTATGCCTCACTGAATTTCAAAGGCACATCGGCGTTATGGCTGAGAACTGTAGAAACTAAAGGAAAAATTGAGGAGTGGGGAGAAATGTGCAGATTAGTGCATGAGAAGTTTGGTAAAAACAAGTATGAACATTACCGTAGACAAATGCGTCAGTTAAAGCAAGTAGGCACAGTAACAGAGTACATTGAACAGTTTGAAAAACTTAGACACCAATTACTGTTATATAATCCTGCATTAGATGAGAGTTTCTTCATAGATGAGTTCATAGAAGGGCTTAAACAAGAGCTTCGATCTAGTATACGTTTACATCTGCCAAAGGATCTCGATACTGCTAGTTTGTTGGCCTTATTACAGGAGGAGGAGTTGCATATTACAACCAAACAGGCTACTGACAAGTCATTTCGAAGCTCACATCGTCCTGATCATTACTCCAAGGAAAAGTTCAGTAGTAAACATGATGATAGCAAGAAGCCAGAAACAAGTAAATGGGAAGACAAAGTGGCTTCTCTTAAAGCATACAGGCGATCCAAAGGATTATGATTCACCTGTGGCGAAAAGTATAGCAAAACACACAAGTGCCCTGAGCAGATTCCTCTCCATATTATTGAAGAGCTGATGGAATTATTACCTGGAGGCAATGCATTTGATCAACATTCTAGTGACACTGAGTCTGAGCCTGAAGACTTCATGATGCTGGCAGCAATTGCTCCTTCTGGTACCGACCCTACTGGCGGGGGCAGTACTCCTAAATGCACCATTCGTCTGCCTGGTTGTGTGGGCAAGCATGAGTTGTTGATTCTGATAGACTCTGGCAGTGCTTCTTCATTCATCAGTCAGAGGATGGTGGATAAATTGCAGTGTGTCACTAAGGAAAGAACACCGATCAAGTTCACAGTGGCTAATGGAGCGCCTATGCATTGTAATTCATTTGTTCCTGATTTTGAATGGGCAGTTCAAGGACATTCTTTTCAGTATTCAATGAATGTGTTGGCGCTGAATTGTTATGATATGATCCTTGGCAAGGATTGGTTAGACAACTACAGCCCTATGTGGGTGCACTGGAAAAGACAGATCCTGCGTTTTACTCATAAGAAACGCAGAATCACGCTTCGGGGACTCACGACTGCTAAACCTTCTTGCAAGCCAGTATCTGCTGCAAAGTTGAAGGGCATGCTTAGTCGAGGTGCGGTGACTCATGTGGTACAAATCAGTAACAACACATGTGACGGTATTTATGCATTGGGGGCAGATGTGGATACAAAAACCAGTCCGGGGGACAATGCCCCAATACCGGAGCTTATTGCATCACTAGTGGCAGAGTACAATCATCTGTTCGAGGAGCCTACGGGTTTGCCGCCAAGACGTGCGCAAGACCACCAGATACCTCTATTGCCCGGTGCCCAGCCAGTGAAATCAAGACCATATCGTTATACACCGCAGCAAAAAGATGAGATCGAGCGCCAAGTGTACGATATGTTAGCTAGTGGTATTATTCAACGCAGCAGCAGTCCTTTTGCTTCGCCAGTCCTACTTGTGCGCAAGAAGGATGGTCAATGGCGGTTTTGTGTGGATTACCGCCAGTTAAATGAGCTGACAGTGAAGAATAAGCATCCCTTACCTGTTATTGATGAGTTGTTGGATGAACTGCATGGAGCAAGAATGTTCACTAAGTTGGACCTGCGATCAGGCTATCACCAGATCAGATTAGCTAAAGGAGATGAATACAAATCAGCTTTTCATACACACCAAGGCCTGTATGAGTTCCTTGTCATGCCTTTTGGCCTTACATCAGCTCCAGCAACATTTCAGAGTACAATGAACCAAGTTTTGGCGCCCTGTTTGCGAAAAAGTGTGTTGGTTTTTATAGACGACATTCTAGTCTATAGTCCTTCCCTTGAGGAGCACGCAGTACATTTGCGAGAAGTATTCCAGTTATTACATCAACACCAATTCTTTATCAAGCGCAGCAAGTGTGCCTTTGCACTGACTGAGTTGGAATACTTGGGGCATGTGATTGGAGCTCAGGGAGTAGCTACTGACAAGTCTAAGATACAGGCAGTTAAGGATTGGCCGGTGCCTACTAATGTCAAAAGTCTGCGTGGATTTCTTGGTTTGACAGGGTATTACAGAAAATATGTTAAACATTATGGGGTGCTTGCCCAACCTCTTACTCAATTGTTAAAGAAGGGAGTTCTGTTCATCTGGGGACCTGCGCAGAAGGAGGCTTTCCATCATCTAAAGCAAGCCATGATCACAGCCCCTGTGCTGGCTCTTCCAAATTTCCAGCTACCATTTGCCTTGGAAACAGATGCGTCCAATACAGGAGTTGGTGCTGTGCTATTACAGGCAGGCCATCCTGTAGCCTTTCTAAGCAAAGCCTTAAGTTCTAGAAATCAGACATTGTCAGCATATGAAAAGGAATGCTTGGCCATCTTGTTTGCGGTGGACAAGTGGCGTCCTTATCTGCAACATCGAGAATTTTAAATCCACACAGATCACAAAAGTCTACTCCACTTGGCCGATCAACGCTTGCACACTCCTTTGCAACACAAAGCGTTTGTCAAGTTGATGGGGCTGCAGTTTAAACTGGTGTACAAGAAAGGTACAGCCAATGCAGTAGCTGATGGTTTATCGCAGCAAGAGCATGAATTGGTTGCAGTTAATGTGTCAGCTGCTACTCCTGCCTGGCTGGACAATTTGGAGCGTGGATATGAGGATGATCCAGAGGCAAGAGCCTTGCTAACTGAACTTAGTCTCAACAGCTCAAATGACAAAGGGTATAAATTGCAAGATGGAATAATCCGATGGAAAGATAGAATTTGGGTGGGAAATAATGTGTTGGCGCAACAACACATTTTACAAGCACTTCACAGTAGCGGCATGGGAGGCCATTCTGGTGCCTTAGCAACATATCATCGAGTCAAAAGGTATTTTGCGTGGCCAAAAATGAAAGAAACAATCCAGCAATTTGTGGCTAGTTGTACAATTTGTCAACAAGCAAAGTCAGAACATGTCAAAATACCAGGACTACTTCAGCCCCTGCCTGTCCCAACTGAAGCTTGGCAAATTATTTGCATGGACTTCATTGAAGGCCTTCCTGTTTCCAATGGCTATGATGTGATTTTGGTGGTGATGGACAAGTTCTCAAAATACAGTCATTTCATTCCATTGCGTCATCCATTCACAGCCTTTAAAGTCGCACAGGAATTCATGAATCATATTTACAGACTCCATGGTATGCCTGGCATGATAATATCAGATAGGGATCGTATTTTCACCAGTCGACTATGGCAAGAACTTTTTCGATTGGCTGATACTACCTTGCATATGAGCTCTGCCTATCACCCACAGACATATGGGCAATGAGAGCGTCTCAATCAGTGTGTTGAAGGATTTCTTCGTTGTATGGTCCATTCATGTCCAAAGAAGTGGGCAGCATGGTTGCCTCTCGCGGAGTATTGGTATAACACATCCTTCCACTCTGCCTTGGGCCGGACACCATTTGAGGTACTGTATGGCTATCCACCTCGTACACTGGGCATTTCGGTAAATGACTGCGCATCAGCGGATCTAGAGACTTGGCTCAAAGAGAGAGCACATATGTTGGATGTGATTCGAATGCATTTGCTGCGCGCTCAGCAGCGCATGAAGCATCAAGCAGATAAGAACCGCAGTGAGCGAGTGTTCCAGGTTGGGGATCAAGTCTACCTCAAGTTGCAACCATATATACAACAGTCAATACAAGCTCGAGGGAATCAGAAACTATCATTTCGTTTCTTTGGTCCTTACAAGATACTGAAGCGTGTGGGCGAGGTTGCGTACAAGCTGGAATTGCCATCATCTAGTCAAGTACACCCGGTGGTTCATGTGTCCCAGCTGAAGCTCCATGTTCCTCCTAACACACCGGTGAGCCCATCCATTGTTGCACTGGAGTCGTTTTCTGATGGTGTGAGCGAGCCATTGCAGATTATTGAGCATGCCTGGGTGTCGACTGGCAATTCTTCAGCCTCTCGCGTCCGTGTTCGTTGGAGCAATGCGTTACCAGAATTAACCACCTGGGAAGACGCGGATGATCTCTGTCGACGCTTTCCGTACACACCTGCTTGGGGACAAGCAGTTCTTCAAGGGCGGGAGAATGTCACAGACCGTGGGTGACAGTTGGCACGAGATGATTGGTGAGTGAAGCCTCGATCACGTGGCGGTGTGCTGAGTTGGAAAGCAGTGGAGACAGGTTAGCGGCTTAGCAGCATAGTTAAAGAGATGGATGCCGTGCCATTCTGGGGCATCATTATTGTAATAGGAGATTGAAAACTTCCTCTCTCCCGAACCTACCTGCTTCCGTCCTTTCCCTAATCTCCAGATTTCCCTCTCAAATCCCCTCTCCTTTGTATCAAGAGTGAATCAAAGACGTTACAGCCCGATTTGGTCTTCCATCGATCGCCGCCGCCGCGGTCACAGTATCAGCACCCACATCGGTTCGCTGCTTTTGGGGCTGATGTCCATCGTCAGCAAGTAATGAGTAGAATGGAAAGGTATCGAGGAGTTCACAATCAGTCGACTGTCCCAATTCCCAAATAGTTTCAGATGCGCTGAAATTGAGCATCTGGATGCGATCTAATTGGTTCAAAAAAAATACCCAGTCACGTTCCCACAAGCTTCCATGAGAAATTCCCAACACGTAACTGCTAAGATCGAAATACCTCTTTGATCTTTTTCTACAAACGAATGCCCGAAATCCCAATCTTCAAAATAAAATGTAACTTCAGAGAGCAAGTTTCCATGAGAAATTCCCAACAGATCACTGCTCAGATCGAAATACCTCTTTGATCTTCTTCTCCAAACGAATGCCTGAAATCCCAATCTTCAAAATAAAATGTAACTTCAGAGAGAGAGATGGATCGATCTGACATGTATATAGGAGACATGGTTAAATAGATGGGGTAACGTGTATAGCCCCAGATGACATCTCAATGAGCCAGTTGGACGGTTGGTATACACGAAGGGGAGACGAACAGAGGATCCAGGAGGGAGAAATGAGGAGACATCCAGGCAAGGTGGACAGATTGAGTGCCTAGTGGAATCTATAGGGAGGAGACGAATGGTTTATGAAAGAAGATGATGCTCTACAAAAAATAAATGACAGTTCAAGAGTCAGTCGACCGGGTTATGTGATGAAAATATTTGGTGATCATCACTAATAAGAAATAATAAATAATTTTGTTATAGGCTGATGTGGCAGGCTGCTGATGTGGATAGGCTGCATGTTGAGAGAAATCACTTAGTGGGTTGCTCCTATTAAGATATTATAGAGCCCCAGATGACATCTCAATGAGCCAGTTGGACGGTTGGTATACACGAAGGGGAGACGAACAGAGGATCCAGGAGGGAGAAATGAGGAGACATCCAGGCAAGGTGGACAGATTGAGTGCCTAGTGGAATCTATAGGGAGGAGACGAATGGTTTATGAAAGAAGATGATGCTCTACAAAAAATAAATGACAGTTCAAGAGTCAGTCGACCGGGTTATGTGATGAAAATATTTGGTGATCATCACTAATAAGAAATAATAAATAATTTTGTTATAGGCTGATGTGGCAGGCTGCTGATGTGGATAGGTTGCATGTTGAGAGAAATCACTTAGTGGGTTGCTCCTATTTAGATATTATAGATTATCAAAACCTATATAGGAAAAACAAACTATCAACCATTTTGATCATAGTTGCTGAACTGTCCAATTTTCATTTTACATAAATCGAAGTTCGGAGCCTTATCATTTTGATTTTCACATTGCAATATTTTTGAAATTATGTGAATTAAAAGAGGTTAGGAGTCTATAAAACATCATAACCTATTATTCATATACCATGACAAATATATCTACCTCTTATTATTCGCCATGTTATGGTACCCTAATAAGTTATAATTGTACATTACAAAATGTTGAAACTTACAAAACAACTCTTGATATAGACCTTTGAAATTCATATAGCATTACAACAAATACATGCTTGAAATAGCTAATTTCTCAACAAATGACAGATGTAAAAGAAGCCACAAACAATTGCTATAATATAGATTAGCTATTGTGTTTTGGTTCTGGAAAAATAAAGTAAACTGAAACCTGGTTAGATACGCTACTTTTGAATCGTGCTTCAGTTACATCAGGCTAGCAGCTCACTTGCAGGTCACAATGTAGACGATGCAGATATTCCCGTTTCCCCAAAACAATAACTCCTACTATTGTGGATTCATAAACTCTGCGAGATGCGTCCAACAATCAAGTATAAATCATGAGGAAGAAAAAGATAAAACCCTTCTTTTCACTACTTCAGCATGTACCAATATTCAAGACCAAAACAATACTACCGTTAGTATCAAAGATTTTTCTAATTATTCGTTACAATATTACAAGATACTACTACGTATTAAACAAGAAAAAGAAGGGTTGAAATTAGGGGGCAGACTAACCTTCCTTAAGGCCGGGTAACTTTAACGACTTCTTCTTTTGCAGGTTTATCCTTCTTGGTGTACTGTCAGGCAAGCTGCTCACACCATGAACAAGATTAAACCACAATTAACAAATGCATCCCAGCAGAGGATGGGGGGAGGCTGCCTGCGCATCAGCGGGCGGGCGGAGGGACGGTGATGATGGTGCATGGCTCCCCGGCGAGCGGCGGTGGCGGCAGTTTCTTGTTTGGAGGAGTGTGAAGTGCGCACACTTGACTGCGGGACCACGCAGGGAGGTGGTGGCGGCGCCTGGCCGCAGCGTGCGAGGGGTCCGATCTGGAGACGGCGGCTGTGTAGCAGGGCGGCCGGAAGAATCGCATCCAGGGCGACGGGAAGGCGGCGATATGGGCAGGGGCCGGGATGGCAGGTGGTGGCCACGGCACGGGTGAATCGCGGCGATCTAGAGGTTTGGGCGAGTCTTGCAGCAGGAGACGGTTCGGCGTGGGCAGGGACCATGGGATTAGTGGTGGGGAAGGTGATTAACTGGCGAGCGGACAACGTTGTGCCGTCAAACACGGGAGTAATACCCACCGTTCGATAAATAGATCGTACGGCCCTGATTGTCCGGATCAGCCCCTCTGGGGCTTTTATTAGTAGAGATTAAACCACAATTAACAAATGCATCCCAGCAGAGGATGGGCGGAGGCTGCCTGCGCATCAGCGGGCGGGCGGAGGGACGGTGATGATGGTGCATGGCTCCCCGGCGAGCGGCGGTGGCGGCAGTTTCTTGTTTGGAGGAGTGTGAAGTGCGCACACTTGACTGCGGGACCACGCAGGGAGGTGGTGGCGGCGCCTGGCCGCAGCGTGCGAGGGGTCCGATCTGGAGACGGCGGCTGTGTAGCAGGGCGGCCGGAAGAATCGCATCCAGGGCGACGGGAAGGCGGCAATATGGGCAGGGGCCGGGATGGCAGGTGGTGGCCACGGGACGGGTGAATCGCGGCGATCTAGAGGTTTGGGCGAGTCTTGCAGCAGGAGACGGTTCGGCGTGGGCAGGGACCATGGGATTAGTGGTGGGGAAGGTGATTAACTGGCGAGCGGACAACGTTGTGCCGTCAAACACGGGACTAATACCCACCGTTCGATAAATAGATCGTACGGTCCTGATTGTCCGGATCAGCCCCTCTGGGGCTTTTATTAGTAGAGATAGGTTAGTGGGGATGGATTACTTAGTTATATAGGATTTCTACATGTTTAACCCAAACAAGAAATGAGAGCTTAAAATAGAAGAGTTTAGAAACACAGTCCAGCAACGTACTATGCAGAGGGTCTTTTTAACTTCTGGAACAGACCAGAAGACTCTACGAAAATAGAACATGTATAACATTATAAGGACACTGTTATTTGAAGTGTCATTTTAGATGAAAAATATGAAGTGAAATATGGTTGAGCATGTAATTAAACGATGAGACAAAAGAACAATATTGCTGTTGTGTTCAGATGCAGTTGGCTATTCATCAGCATAATTATCCAAAAAAAGGCATGACCATGCTTTATAGAAAATATTGAACATCGTTGCATACTTGCATATAAGAAGTGTAAGCATGGATGCAGATTTTCATGGACTAAAAGAGATTGTTTTAACTTTCTATGTACTCTAAGGTAACCTATCTGTATAGAAACAAATCATGAAATACCTGCAAGTCCATCTGTAGAACGATAGAGAGGGAGAGAGATTGGCGGAATATATTGGATGTATTATTGAGCCTCATGGACGAGTATATATAGACGTACAGGGATCATCTTGGAGTGCAAGGCAAGACACGAAAGTCTTATCTCTATCCTAGACTATCCGTTTATATGTACATGGAATATATCTCTAACACTCCCCCGCAGTCGTAGCGGGAGCGTCGTGAACAACATGAATGACGTGGACGGTCAGACTAGAGATAAACCGAAGTGGAACCCAGAAGGCTGACACTCCCCCGCAATCGTAGCGGGAGCGTCGTGGACGGTGTCGCGTCGCGGATGATTGGACTGTAGAAGAAGCTGAGGTGCTCATGCGAGGTGATAGCCCTTTGTGCCGATGTCGAGGTAGCCGAGAGCGTGGGTGCTGCAACCTTAGTCGGGGTAGCCACGCGAGGGGATGCCGTGGTCGATGTCGTGGTCGGGTGCCGGTGTCGAGTAGCCGCACATGAAGCCGCAAGCGCGTAGTGCGCGAGGAGAGTGACAGAGACGCGTCGAGGCAGTCGTGGAGGTTGTCGATGCCGAAGTCGATGCAGTCCGAGCCGTCGAGGACGAGGTGTTGCCCTAGTTTTGCCAGAACTAGGCGCCCGTCGGTTACGAAGGCATACTCCGGTTTTGCTAGAACCGAGTACGCAAAGATGAAGTCGGCGATGCGGTCGAGGCAGTCGTAGAAGAGTCGATGCCGATGAAGACGTTGTCGAAGCCGATGAGGACGAGGCGCCGATCCGAGCTTGCCAGGCTCGGGGACGCGTCGGGGACGAAGGCACGTACCAGTGTTGCCAATACCGGGCCTGCGAGGGATGGGACCAGTACAAATGGCGCGCCATGTCGGAGTAGACTAGCAGAGGAAGACTCAACGACGGTTGTCGGAGTAGAGTAGCAGGTGTCGTAGTCGGGAAAGATGCGAGGACGCTGGTGGCGAAGATGTAGTGGACGAAGACGTAGAAGGCGGCGGTCGCAGCAGCGGCCTGGAGTGGTCATGCTTGACGCCTAGATGGGTGTTGAGGTGGTCGGCGGGACCCGCAACGGCTAGCAGTGGCCATGCAGGTTACCTGTGGAGGCGCGGCGGCGGTACTCGAAGTAGGCGAGGAAGAACTCGGCGGCGTGACGAAGACCATGCGCGGACGGAGGCGACCCGCGCCGATGGGGCGGCGCTGTGGTGGCCTTGGACGTCGGTGCGCGGGGGACGGCGAAGGTGATCGCGTGCGGCGACGCCATGGCCCGAGGGGTGATACGTCCATTTTGCATCACTATTTTATATCATAATTTTCTGTTATTCATTGATATATTTCATATTTGGAGATGATACTTATGTTATTTCATCTATTTTGCATGTTTCATGATTATTTGAGGATCGCGCACCGGAGCCAGGATTCTGCTGGAAAAAGCACCGTCAGAATGCGGTATTTCGGAAGATCAACGGTTGACGGAAATTATATGAAAAATCCTATTTTTCCGGATGACGAAGGGAGCCGGAAGGGGGAGCCGAGGGGACCCGAGGTGGGCCCACCTCATAGGCCGGCGCGGCCCAAGGCCCGGCCGCGCCGCCCTGTGAGGAGGGGGCCCACGGCCCCTCTCGCCTCCTTTTCTTCGCGTACGTCTTCGTCCCGAAAACCTAAGCCCCGGAGGATAGTCGCGAAGAGTCACAGCCGCCTCGCGGGGCGGAGAACACCGAGAGAGAAAAGAGCTCTCCGGCAGGCTGAAATCTGCCGGGGAAATTCCCTCCCGGAGGGGGAAATCGACGCCATCGTCACCGTCATCGAGCTGGACATCATCTCCATCATCATCTTCATCATCATCATCATCATCATCATCATCATCATCATCATCATCATCATCACCACCATCTCCACCGCTGCACCTCGTCACCGATGTAACAATTTGGGTTTGATCTTGATTGTTTGATAGGGGAAACTCTCCCGTGTTGATTTCTACTTGTTATTGATGCTATTGAGTGAAACTATTGAACCAAGGTTTATGTTCAGATTGTTATTCATCATCATATCACCTCTGATCATGTTCCATATGATGTCTCGTGAGTAGTTCGTTTAGTTCTTGAGGACATGGGTGAAGTCTAAATGTTAGTAGTGAATTATGTTGGTTATTATTTAATGTTATGATATTTAAGTTGTGGTGTTATTATTCTAGTGGTGTCATGTGAACGTCGACTACATGATACTTCACCATTTATGGGCCTAGGGGAGTGCATCTTGTATTCGTTTGCTAATTGCGGGGTTGCCGGATTGACAGAAACCTAAGCCCCCGTTAGTATATCGATGCAGGAGGGATAGCAGGATCTCAGAGTTTAAGGCCGTGGTTAGATTTATCTTAATTACTTTCTTGTAGTTGCAGATGCTTCCAAGGGGTATAATCACAAGTATGTATTAGTCCTAGGAAGGACGGTACATTAGCATAGGTTCACCCACACAACACTTATCAAAACAATGAAGATTAATCAGCTATATGAAGCGAAAGCACTAGACTAAATTCCCGTGTGTCCTCAAGAACGTTTGGTCATTATAAGTAAACAAACCGGCTTGTCCTTTGTGCTAAAAAGGATTGGGCCACTCGCTGCAATTATTTCTCTCGCACTTTACTTACTTGTACTTTATTCATCCGCTATATCAAAACCCCCCTGAATACTTGTCTGTGAGCATTTACGGTGAATCCTTCATCGAAACTGCTTGTCAACACCTTCTGCTCCTCGTTGGGATCGACATTCTTACTTATCGAAGATACTACGATACACCCCCTATACTTGTGGGTCATCAAGACTATTTTCTGGCGCCATTGCCGGGGAGTGAAGCGCTATTGGTAAGTGGAATTGGTAAGGGAAACTTTTTTCGTACGTGTTGTTTTTATTTCACTCTCTGCTGCTATAAATTATTATGGAGAGGTCTTCTCTTGAATTCCTCTTTGGGAAATCTACTACTACTGCAAAGGTAGTGGATGAGGCGCCAGGTGAGAAAGAGGTTCCATACAAAATACCTATGAAAATTATTGAACGTGTCGTGGATAACCGCTATGAAGGGGATGGAACTGTCCATCCTGGTGATCATTTACTGTTTCTACATGAATTATGCGGGTTATTCAAATGTGCAGGTATTGCTATGGATGAAGTTAGGAAGAAACTATTCTCTATATCGCTGTCTGGTAAAGCAGCGCACTGCTATAATTGTTGAAGAATAGGAATTCTCTTGACTGGGAGGACATTGTGCCTTTATTTTAGGGATTTCTATTTTCGTGCCCTCGGGTCCTTAGTTGTACTCAGTTTTCCCCAGCTCCTTAGTTTTTCCTCAGTTTTCCCCAAGCCCTTGTCTGAACCCGCAGAAGGAGCTCGGACGGAAGGAATCCGTTAAGTTGACCGTTCCGTGCTGACGAGTGGGGTCGTGTCGTTTGTGGGGTCGCGTCGTGTGGGACCGCGTCGTGTGGGGCTGGTAGGAAGGGACCGCGTGGGACAGGACGAGACCATGTTTGTGGGCCCGTAGCGTGTGGAGCCGTGTGGGTCCGGGACGGGAGCACGAGTGGTTTCGTCTCTTTCGCCCGGATTAGCAGTTTTCAATGTACCTTTTTCCTCTCTCTCGCTCGATCTCATTCATATTTGATAGCCCAAATTGGTAGCAAATCTAGAGCAGCTTGTCCTTCCGTTTTTTAACGCCATTCATTTCTTTATGCCTTCGTTTTTACCCAATCAGGTAGGAAATCTAGGGCACAAATCCGGAGAGAAAATATAGGATAAGTCTGGATACGAGCAACCAACATGGCATAGATATATTCGGGACGAGATCCAAAAGTAGTACCGATAGATCCAACATAAGCTACATTTTACATGAATTTAAGCTGCTCTGACGTATAGAGCAGGTCACATACGAGAGAGTGCGAGTAGGCACGTTCAACGCCTCCGGGTAGCGCGTGTGACTCGCTTGGAGGTTGCGCAGGTGAATCCCAAGTGCTTTGTGTTTGGCCATGTACGCATGCACGTTCACGGTCCTTCCAACTCTAGCGCCACATCCGCCAATGGATTCGGCATGGTTCACCGGGGAGTTGAAGTCGGTGGCGCGGAGCTTCCTGTTGCGGAAGGGGCACTTGTAAATGCCTCGAGCAAAGGGGCCATCGTAATGGCCGGACTGCAGCCTCCCCGAGGACGTGACGAGTCTTGGTGTGGAAGGACTCGTCGTCATTGTCGCCGACGTCGCTGCTCGCACCTGTCACGTAGCACCAAAGATCGTGCAAAAAAACGGAGTCAATTGCAACGATGATGGAATAGAGAGTGAACAAAAAATCATGCATGATAATATGGGCTCGAAAAAAGAGGTAGCCTCGGTTACATTGGACACACTTATATCCAGGATTTGAGTCGAGCAAACCAAAGATCATGCACAACAAATTTGTACACACCAATTGTTTATCGACCAAACCACGAATCAATTTATGCCCATATATTCATCATCATCGGCACAAATCTTAAACAAAAGCAAATCACAAACACTAATAACGCAAGATCTAACACAAAAGGATCGAACTAGGAACAGACGAACATTAATAACGCAAGATCTACCACAAAAGGATTGAACTAGGAACAGACGAACCGTAATAACGCTAGATCTAACACAAAATGATTGAAATGAGATAAGCACAAGGGAACAAAGGGTTACCTCCGGCTCGTTGTCGACGATGCTGGTGTCGTAGGGGTTCTCCGGCGCGTCGTATTGCACTGGTTCGTACGGGTCCCAAGCGATGGGGGACTGGACGGTGGCGGCGGCCGATGCGCCGGCTGCTACGTTGGAAGCAGCCGACGGGGGCTCGGACGGGGGCGGCGGCCGATCCGCCGGCTGCTACGTTGGAAGCAGGGACGGGGGCCTGGACGGGGGCGGCGGCCGATCCGCCGGCTGCTACGTTGGAAGCAGCGACAGGGGCCTGGACGGGGGCGGCGGCCGATGCGCCGGCTGCTATGTTGGAAGCAGCGACATGGGCCTGGACGGGGGCGGTGGCTGATGTGCCGACAATGGGCATCTCATTCTTCTCCATCGCCGGCGGTTTTCTTCGGGGTTTTTTCTTCGGTTGTGGAGAAGATGATGGGACAGGAGAGGCGGTTGCAGTGAGCCAGTGAGAACGTGCGTCGAGGGAGAGAAAGAGAGGCTCTATAAAGACGAAGGTGGCGTGTACCGCAACACGCGTCCGCTATGCACGGCTGCAGCGTGCACCGCTACACGAGTCTAACCCCGGGACGTTTGGTGTACTCAGTTATAACCTCGAGGCCTTATACAGAAATTTTATCTGTACTCAGTTTTCCCCTCGAGGACTTAGACCGGCAAGTGCAATATACTCAGTTTTACCCTCAAGTAGCTGGTGAACAGAGAGTCAACAAATGAGATTAACATAGCTAATTGAGTCATTTCATGCGCAAAAAAATCCAAAAAAATAAAAACATAGTGGCAACTACTCATGGAGTCTTCCTACGCAACCTGCCACCTAGAAAACCTTAACAAACATATATAAATCAAGTTTTACCACAAATTGCCACTTCTCGGAATCACTAGTGTAGCTATGAAGATGATTGGTTTTCCACCCAAACCCCTTTGCAAAACATCTTTCCCAAAACATAGTTTGTCTAAATGATGCCATAATTGTCACACTCATGTATATTTGAATTGCAAATAATTTGATGTAGCCCAATATGAATTATATTGTACAAAACACACATTTTTCATTTTGTAATTCTTTTGTTTGAATCCCTTAGTCTATTTACTATTTATGTGCCCTTGGATTCTTTGTACTACTCAGTTTTGCCCTCAAGTACTGTCACAAATGCTCGGAGAAGCCCAAACTTATCCTGATTGGTTGAGCCGTTGTCACACGGATCGACTCCACGAACCGTTGATCCACTGATCTAACGGGCAGTATACCCCTATCCGTCTCTTCGTGGCAATCTCTCTCTCTCTCTCTCTCTCTCTCTCTCTCTCTCTCTCTCTTCGTGGCCACCCCTCTCTCTCTCTCTGTCGGTGGAGAATGCCCACCCCTCTATTTATGTGCAATAACGAGTTTGCCACTTAATATAGTTTGGGATATAGTATTGGTATAAACATGAGGCATACATATTTGCGGATTTCGGTGATTGCATTATTTGTCACCCCTCTAACAATTATCAACTATCTTTAGCTGTCCTTTTCTTTTAGGGAATATAGTTTGGGATATAGTATTGGTATTTTGAAACGGCCTAAAAGTGGTATAATTTTGTTATAAACATGAGGCATACATATTTGCGGATTTCGGTGATTGCTATCAACTATCTTTAGCTGTCCTTTTCTTTTAGGGAATATAGTTTGGGATATAGTATTGGTATTTTGAAACGGCCTAAAAGTGGTATAATTTTGTTATAAACATGAGGCATACATATTTGCGGATTTCGGTGATTGCATTATTTGTCACCCCTCTAACAATTATCAACTATCTTTAGCTGTCCTTTTCTTTTAGGGAATATAGTTTGGGATATTGTATTGGTATTTTGAAGGGACCCTATTTTGAAAGGGATCCCATTTTGAAACGGCCTAAAAGTGGTATAATTTTGTTATAAACATGAGGCATACATATTTGCGGATTTCGGTGATTGCATTATTTGTCACCCCTCTAACAATTATCAACTATCTTTAGCTGTCCTTTTCTTTTAGGAAATATAGTTTGGGATATGGTATTGGTATTTTGAAACGGCCTAAAAGTGGTATAATTTTGGTATAAACACGAGGCATACATATTTGCGGATTTCGGTGATTGCATTATTTGTCACCCCTCTAACAATTATCAACTATCTTTAGCTTTCCTTTTCTTTTAGGGAATATAGTTGGTAATTTCGGTGAATGCACACACTAACTTTGAAAACAACTACAAGTACATGTAACCGAATAATGGATTTGTAAGGTATCCCTTGTAACAACTTCTAGCGCCCGGTGAGCAATGATAAGAATCCGATCGTAATTATACAACAAAAAAAACCAGCCATCGGGTTAGCTTGCTTCTTCAACTCGATCAGCTGCCTTAATCGCTTGTTCATTTTCTTCAGTTCTCCCTTCACTTCCACCGGTTCCGCATTGGGAGCATTAGGCATAATCGGAACGGCTCCTCTCTCCGCCGCATTCTCTACGAGCAAGTCCCCCCTCCCAAATTGCGCCCCCAATAGCGCCAATTGATTCTACCGCAATCGAAGCCTCCGAACGTACACATCGATCCACTCGAAATGCCCGCATTTCTTCAAGATCTGAAAACAACAACGTGAACCCTAAATCCCAAATTCGAGGGAATAACAAGAAAATCGAGAGAAAACGAGAGAAATTGGAGCGAGATCTAACCTTATCCCCCTCTCTATATGGCAAGCTCTCGCATGCAACGAACTCACGTCCACGGTTGCCGTTCTCGTCCGTCTTACAGATCGACCGCTTCAGAGGCTCCTGGCGTGGGCAATCAGGGCATCTTGTCAAAGGCACGGGTCCATACTGCGGCCATGAAGAACGGGAGGTCGAAGAGAAACTAGACATCACCCGCCTACTGGAGAAGGGCTGCCGCTGGCGGAGAAGAAGAACAATGGGGCGCGGAGAAAGAAAGGGGAAGCAATAGCACGGGCACGGGCGCGGGGCTGGCTCGGGCTCCCATTTTGCAACGGTCACCCGGGTAAGCCTGTGGGTCCGGCGTGCTAATGTGGACAAGTTGTGGGTCCCACGATGATCCGGATAAGTGGAGACGTGTCCACTGCGGGGCACCAACGGCGGCCCCACTTGCCGGCACCAACCAACGTCAACTAAACGGAAATCCTCCGTCCGAGCTCCTTCTGCGGGTTTCGAACAAGGGATTGGGGAAAACTGAGGAAAAACTAAGGAGCTGGGGAATACTGAGTACAACTAAGGACCCGAGGGCACGGAAATAGAAATCCCTTTATTTTATTCACAAAGATCAGAACCGCATATATAATTTCTGGCCTCATGATGGAGAAAGAATTGCCCAAGCTTGGGGGAGATTGAAGTCTTTAATGCTCAAATGCCCCATTTATGAGCTTCCTGGTAATATTATTATTGGTAATTTCTATGCAAGACTGTCTTTTCAAGATAAGACTTTGCTGGATACTTCTTGCTCTGGATCATTTACACGCAATAAAGAAGAGTTTAAAAGGGACCTTCTTGATCGGATCCAGGAGAATACTGAAGGATGGGAGAACGACAAAGATAGAGAGTCAGGTATAAACTTTGATTATAAATGCATTGAAGTTTTTATGGATACTGATAAATTTCGTAATATTAGTGCTACTTATGGTCTTGATTCTCAAGTCGTTGTAAATCTTTATAAAGCCTTTGCATCTCACTTTGAATTGCCTAGGAAGAATTTTGATAAGTATCATGAACCATATAAAGATAAAATTGATCCATCTATAAATAAATATGCTATAATTGAAACTGTTGATCATATTCTTCCTGAAGCTTATATTGAAAAAACTCCTTTCCCAGCTAAAATGAAGGAGTATTCTGTTATATCTAGTGCAGTTAATAAAAGTGCAAAGAAATCTATAGAACATGAAGAACAAATTAAGGTTGAACCTGCTGTTGCAATAGTTAAAGATCTTGTGACTGAAAATGTAGAAGATGGTCATATTATTTTCTGTGAAGATGCTTCTAATATTGTTTCGCATCCTAATAAGTCTAGAAAAGCTAGTGTTCCTATGCTCTCTGTTAGAATTGGTGATCATTGTTATTATGGTTTATGTGACATTGGTGCAAGTATTAGCGCCATTCCTTATGAGCTTTATACGGAGATCATGCATGAAATTGGTTCTTGTGAACTTGAAGATATTGATGTGGTTATTCGGCTAGCTAATAGAGAAACTATCTCTCCTATTGGTATTGTTCGAGATGTGGAAGTTCTATGTGGTAAGATTAAATATCCTACTGACTTTTTGGTACTTGGTTCTGCTGCTAGTAAGTATTGTCCTATTATTTTTGGTAGACCTTTCCTAAATACTTGTGGAGCTGTTATAGATTGCAAGAAGGAAAAAATATGACTAAATTTGCTGGTGAATCTTATGAGTTTAATTTCTCTAAATTTGCCAAAACTCCTTATAAAGCTGATTTGCCTAATAATGATTTTAGAGTTGAACAGTGCGCGTCTATTGCTCTTGCTCCTAATAATCCTTTGCAGCAACATTTGGAGAATAGTGAGAGTGAAGTCTTTAGGGAAGAAAGAAATGAGCTTGATGAAATTTTCCTTCATCAACCTATTCTTAAACATGACTTGCCGGTTGAAGATTTAGGTACAACACCACTACCAAAGGAAGATCCTGTTTTTGATTTAAAACCATTGCCTGATAATCTTAAGTATGCTCATATTGATGATAAGAAAATATATCCTGTTATTATTAGTTCTAAGCTTTCAGATATTGAGGAAGAAAGGTTATTGAAAATATTGAAGAAACACCGAGGAGCTATTGGCTATACTCTTGATGACTTGAAGGGGATTTCTCCCTCTATTTGCCAACATGCTATCAATATGGAAGATGATGCAAAGCCTGTTGTTGAACATCAACGCCGTCTAATTCCGAAGATGAAAGATGTGGTAAGGAATGAGGTATTAAAACTCCTTGAAGCTGGTATTATATATCCTATTGCTGATAGTAGATGGGTTAGTCATGTGCATTGTGTTCCTAAGAAAGGAGGAATGACTGTTGTGCCTAATGATAATGATGAGCTCATCCCTCAAAGAGTAGTTGTAGGGTATAGAATGTGCATTGATTATCGAAAAGTTAATAAGGTTACTAAGAAAGATCATTACCCTTTACCATTTATTGATCAAATGTTAGAAAGGTTGTCTAAAAATACTCATTTTTGTTTTCTTGATGGTTATTCTGGGTTTTCACAAATTGCTGTTAAAACTAAAGATCAAGAGAAAACCACTTTCACTTGTCCCTATGGAACTTATGCTTATAGGCGTATGCCTTTTGGTTTATGTAATGCTCCTGCTACTTTTCAAAGATGCATGTCTGCTATTTTTCATGGATTTTGTGAGAGTATTGTAGAGGTATTCATGGATGATTTTTCTGTCTATGGGAATTCTTTTGATAATTGCTTGCGGAACCTTGATAAAGTATTGCAGAGATGTGAAGAAACTAACCTTGTTCTTAATTGGGAGAAGTGCCACTTTATGGTTAATGAAGGAATTGTATTGGGACATAAAATTTCGAGAGAGGTATTGAAGTTGATAGAGCTAAAGTTGAAGCAATTGAGAAGATGCCCTATCCTAGGGATGTTAAAGGTATTCGTAGTGTTCTTGGTCATGCTGGGTTTTATAAGAGATTTATTAAAGACTTCTCTAAGATTTCAAAGCCTCTTACTAATCTTCTTCAAAAAGACGTACCTTTCGTTTTTGATGATGATTGTAAGGAAGCTTTTGAAACTTTAAAGAAAGCCTTAACCACTGCTCCTGTAGTTGAACCTCCTGATTGGAATTTACCTTTTGAGATTATGTGTGATGCTAGTGATTTTGCTGTAGGCGCTGTTCTTGGACAGCGAGTAGATAAGAAATTGAATGTTATTCATTATGCTAGCAAAACTCTTGATGTCTGCTCAAAGAAATTATGCTACAACTGAAAAAGAATTATTAGCTGTAGTTTTTGCTTGTGATAAGTTTAGATCCTATATTGTTGATTCAAAAGTTACAATTCATACTGATCATGCTGCAATTAGATACCTTATGACAAAGAAAGATGCTAAGCCAAGGCTTATTAGATGGGTACTTCTTTTGCAAGAATTTGATCTGCATATTATAGATAGGAAAGGTGTTGATAATCCTGTTGCTGATAATTTGTCTAGATTGGAAAATATTACTTATGATCCTGTTCCTGTTAATGATAGTTTTCCAAACGAACAATTGGCTGTAATAAAGGTGAGCTCGCGAGATAGCCCTTGGTACGCTGATTATGCTAACTTTATTGTATCCAAGTACTTGCCTGCAACTTTTTCATTTCAAGCAAAGGAGGAAATTCTTTTATGACTTGAGGCATTATTTTTGGGATGACCCACACTTATATAAAGAAGGAGTGGATGGTATTCTGCGAAGATGTGTTCCTGAATATGAACAACAAGAAATATTGAGTAAATGTCATGGTAGTGTTTATGGAGGACATCACGCTAGAGATAGGACCGCGCAAAAGGTTCTACAATCAGGTTTTTATTGGCCAACTCTCTTTAAAGATGCAAGGAAATTCATTTTATCTTGTGATGAATGTCAAAGGGTTGGTAATATCTCCAGACGCAATGAAATGCCTATGAATTATACTCTTGTTATTGAACCATTCGATTGTTGGGGATTTGACTTCATGGGTCCTTTCCCTTCTTCGGAAGGTAACACTCATATACTTGTCGCTGTTGATTATGTTACTAAATGGGTGGAAGCCATACCTACAAAAAGTGCTGATGGTGAGACCTCTTTAAGAATGATTTTAGATATTATTTTTCCTAGATTTGGAGTTCCTAGATATATTATGACTGATGGAGGTTCTCATTTTATTCATGGTGGTTTTAGAAAAACTCTTGCTAAATATGGTATTAATCATAGAATTGCTTCTCGCCTATCATCCTCAAACTAGTGGGCAAGTAGAATTATCAAATAGAGAGATTAAATCTATCTTGCAAAAGACCGTTAATAAATCTAGAAAGAACTGGGCTATTAAATTGAAGGAAGCACTATGGGCTTATAGAACTGCTTATAAAAATCCCATGGGTATGTCACCGTATAAAATGGTTTATGGGAAAGCTTGTCATTTACCTTTAGAACTGGAGCACAAAGCTTA
The DNA here is from genome assembly GCF_022539505.1 of Lolium rigidum. Classification (NCBI taxonomy): domain Eukaryota; kingdom Viridiplantae; phylum Streptophyta; class Magnoliopsida; order Poales; family Poaceae; genus Lolium; species Lolium rigidum. The sequence continues at coordinate 106,557,973 of NC_061510.1, forward strand.
TTGGGCTGTGAGAGAACTAAATAAAGATCCTAAACTTGCCGGGAAGAAAAGATTGCTACAATTAAGTTCTTTAGATGAATGGAGAAATGAAGCCTATGAAAATGCTAAACTCTTTAAAGAGAAAGTTAAGAAATGGCATGATAGAAGAATTATCAAAAGAGAATTTAATGTTGGAGATAAAGTCCTATTGTATTGGTCTCGTCTCAGATTTTTTGCACGGAAATTACTTTCAAAATGGGAAGGACCATATGTCATTGATGAGGTGTATCGATCAGGAGCAATTAAAATTAGCTCTCTGCAAGGTAATGCCACACAAGTGGTGAATGGACAAAGACTCAAGCATTATATCTCGGGTGATTCTTATAATGAAGATGTTGATGTTATTCAAGTGGTGACTCCGGAAGCTTTCATCAAAGGCCAAGTTGGCAGTCCTGCAGAGTCCGATTTTGGATAGGTAACAGTTCTGGTAAGAAAAAGTCCGCGTTTAACTTTCCGAACAATGTTTTTGCAACTTTTGGAAAATATGAAAAATTACGAGATCGAAACGGAGTGGAGGAGACGCACGAGGGCGTGCCACCACAGGCCGGCGCGGGCCCCAGCCTGGCCGCGCCGCCCTGTGAGGAGGTCGCCTCGTCGCCCCTCTCCGACTCTGGTTCGACCTGGTACTTTCCTTTTGTCGCGAATTTTTTTGCTATATAATCCCCCGGACCCCTGGAGGTCCGTATATCGTTTTCTCGACGTGTCTTGTTTTGAGCTGTTTCTGCCAGGATCCGTCTTTGATCTAGAAGCACCATGGTCTCCAACAACAAGGACAAGGAGCCTTCGGAGGAAGATATTCAAGACCCCAAGTTGAAAGGAGAAGTCAAGGATGATGAAGAGGAAGTTTCGCGAGTACGCCCGCGTGCCACCGTCGCAAGCATCGGAGTGATGTCAAACCCGTTCAACACCAAGAAAAGCGCACGGATTAGCACCGGAGGAAGAGTTCCACGTAACTACCTAGCTCCAAGGACATCTCCTCCAGGCACCTACCACCCTTTCCACATTCTAATTCATAATAGACAAACTGAAAGGGTTCCCAAGGTAGTGCTGCCCAGCAATTGGGATATAGATCATTCTAACGCTGCAGGAAGGACGAAGCCTGAAGCTGAAGAGTGGGGAAATGATACGTCCCCGACGTATCCATAATTTCTGTCGTTCCATGCTTGTTTTATGACAATACTTACATGTTTTGCTTGCACTTTATGATGATTTCATGCATTTTCCGGAACTAACCTATTAACAAGATGCCACGGTGCCGGTTCTCGTTTTCTGCTGTTTTTGGTTCCGGAAAGGTTGTTCGGGCAATATTCTCGGAATTCGACGAAACGAAGACCAAACCTCCTATTTTTCCCGGAAGCGTCCGGAACACCGAAGAAGAGTCGGAGAGGGGCCGGAGGGCCACCACACCATAGGGCGGCGCGGCCCGGCCTGGGCCCGCGCCGGCTCGTGGTGTGGCGCCCCCAGTGCCCCCTGCGCCGCCTCTTCGCCTATAAAATCCCTTTCGACCTAAAAACACCGTACCACTTGACGAAACTCCAGAAAGACTCCAGGGGCGCCGCCACCATCGCGAAACTCCAATTCGGGGGACAGAAGTCTCTGTTTTATTTTGTTTTGTTTTGCTTAGTTTACTTTTGTCTAGTTTATTTGTGTTTAGTTTATTTCTGTCTAGTATTAGTTTGCTTAGTTTACTTTTGCTTAGTTTATTTTTGTCTTGTTTTATTTGTCTCATATACCCAAAAATCCATAAAAATTTGAAAAACTAAAAAATTAAAAACTGCTGTTATGGGAGAACCAACAACCTACTTGGAGCTTATAGAATGTTATAATTGTTATAGAGAATCAAGAACTGGTAAAATAATGAGTGCTATGATAGAAAAATTGAATACAATTGCTAAAATCTTGCTTGAACGCCATGATATAAACTGTTGCTCTCAACAGGATACTAAACATCTTAAATTTCAATGTGGCTTTAGTGAGGAATTTTTAATTAAGAACTATAATCGGAATTGCTATATTCATTATGGGTTCGAAGAGGTAGAACAATTTGTCTTATTTATGGGAGCCTCCGAGATAGAATCCTTCATGGTTGAGAATTATGAAACTTGTGTTGTTTGTAAGGGCCTTAAAGATTATGTCTCTACTATCCTTAATTCTTGCATAGAATGCTACAGGAGGAATCCTTATATCCTTGATTATAAAGAGAGACACATTAATGCACAAGAATGCACTCACAATTTGCAGGAACCGGTGGAAGAAGAAATTGATGAACCTGAAAGCTCATTGGATGAAAAAGAGGAGGAAATTGATGAACTTGAAAGCTCATTGGATGAAAAAGAAGAGGAGAGCGACGAACAAAAGGAGGAAGAATGGATTAGCTACCCATGCCAACCTTCTAATGAGAGTAACTCTTTATCTCTTACACTATTTGATTGTCCTCCATGCTTACCGGAAGAGGTTGAATGTTATGTTCCTGTGGATTCTCTTGAAGTATTGCCTATGAGTAAAACTTGTGAAAATAATTATGCTACTGTTATTTATGATAATCCATGCTACTTTGATAAATCTTATGATAATGCTTTGTTTGTGCCTGATGTCGAAATGCATGGTACTAAAGAATTTTGCTTGGCAAATGTCTATGATAAAGCTCTAGATGATGGTCCTATGTTACTTGATAATATTAATTGTACTACTAATGAAAATGGGATTGGAGAGTTCTTGACTTATTCTATGAGTCCCATATCTATTGAGATTGATCAACTACCTTGTTATATTATTAATAAAAGTAAGTTTGAAAGTTTTAATTTCACTATTCTTGAACTTGATAAAAATTATGTGTTTGGAAATCATGAAAAGTATGCTGCATATGATAGCTATATTGTTGAGTTTGTTCATGAAGCTACTGAAAATTATTATGAGAGAGGAAAATATGGTTGTAGAAATTTTCATGGTACTAATACACCTCTCTATATGCTGAAATTTTTGAAGTTATTCTTGTTCTATCTTCTTATGCTTGTCACTTTGTTCTTCATGAATTTATTTGTGTACAAGATTCCTTTGCATAGGAAGCATGTTAGGCTTAAATGTGTTTTGAATTTGCCTCTTGATGCTCTCTTTTGCTTCAAATACTATTTCTTGCGAGTGCATCATTTAAAACTGCTGAGCCCATCTTAATGGCTATAAAGAAAGCAACTTCTTGGGAGATAACCCATGTGTTATTTTGCTACAGTACTTTGTTTTATATTTGTGTCTTGGAAGTTGTTTACTACTGTAGCAACCTCTCCTTATCTTAGTTTTGTGTTTTGTTGTGCCAAGTGAAGCCTCTAATCGAAGGTTGATACTAGATTTGGATTTCTGCGCAGAAACAGATTTCTATCTGTCACGAATCTGGGCTGTTTTCCCTGTAGGTAACTCAGAAAAATATGCCAATTTACATGCGTGTTCCTCAAATATGTACGCAACTTTCATTAGTTTTGAGTTTTCTGATTTGAGCAACGGAAGTATTTTATTAAAATTCGTCTTTACTGGCTGTTCTGTTTTGGCAGATTCTGTCTCTGTTTTTTGCATTGTCTCTTGTGGACTTTAAGCGAGGTTTTCTAGACTTAGAGGGATGTAGCTAATGTTTTATTGAGTTCTTGCAATGTGCCACTACAGGACCAAGGTGGATTCAAATTTTTTGAGTACTAACCCCTCTAATGAAGTTTATGAGAAGTTTGGTGTGAAGGAAGTTTTCAAGGGTCAAGAGAGGAGGATGATATATGATCAAGAAGAGTGAAAAGTCTAAGCTTGGGGATGCCCCCGTGGTTCATCCCTGCATATTTCAAGAAGACTCAAGCGTCTAAGCTTGGGGATGCCCAAGGCATCCCCTTCTTCATCGACTTATCAGGTTCCTCCCCTGAAACTATATTTTTATTCGGTCACATCTTATGTGCTTTACTTGGAGCGTCCGTGTGTTTATTTTCGTTTTGTTTATGTTTGAATAAATTCGGATCCTAGCAATCCTTGTGTGGGAGAGATACACGCTCCGCTTTTTCATATGAACACTCGTGTTCTTCGTTTTACTTTTAATGTTCAACTAGCATGGTGGCCCTCGCAAATGCGAGGGCACCATCTTTATTTTGTTAGAGATAAGAGAATCATATCGATCTACTGTCAAAATTATCCTGAAAATACGTTTACTGAGTTTTTCCATTTACAGTATGTCATGGTGAATAATACATTTATAGCCAAAAATCTTACTAAATAAGTATCACCTACGTAGAAAATGTATTTTCTATGATTATTTGTTTTTTATAATTATGAATATCTATTATTTCTTTCCTACTAAAAAATGAGGGTCTTCTAGATTGATGATTAAATGTTTTGCTTTTGGGAGAACTTCTGCTATTTCTATCTTTTCTCTACCACAATGTGCTTTTGTACGATATTTTAATTTTAAAGTATACTTATTGTCGTTATATGGATAGTTAATATTATGTTGAAGCATTCACCATGATCTCTTTAGGTGCACTTATGAATATCTATCGGTTGGGGTGTACTAATAAATTTGTCAATTAGATTGGTTGCCACATATTTTGCATTTCATGAAAAAGATTGGATCATGAGAAACCCCTTTTAAATCGTATTGTACTTTTAGTGGATATTTGGTAAATCTACAAATTTACATATTGAGGTGGATTAATGTTATGACTTTTCTCTATTTTTAAAGAAAAATCATCATGTAGGATCTCTCTTTCCACGTGGGAGTTTCTATAAAGATATCGTTTTAATTTATGTTAGTGTGGATATTTTTAAGTTTTTTCCTTTGTAATGGGAAATGCACGCCATAAGAATCTTTCATGGAACAACCCAATTGCTTCTTTGACTCCCGAATTCACCTCATGTTGAACCTCCTCTATGTCATTTCCCTTCCCATAAAAGAACTAATTTAAATCTTTGTCATGTATCCTTCACGTTTAAAGCTTAGAGATGTGAGAGAGGCACCAATAATATTCCCAGTGTAGTTTAGCTATGGCATTAAAGTTATGCTTTCTCAATTGTTACCTTCTAATGTACACTCATGTCGCGACTTTGCTCGTATCATGTGGAATCAGCAGCAGCCTTGTTTTGGGTGGCAAAATTAATGTACAGATTGAATTCAGTCCAGCTAATATTTCATTAATATTCTACAGCAGTGCTTTAAGTGCATGGCTTGTTTATTTTTCCATGCATGGCTTTGTGGAACGTTAGTTTGACTCGGTACAGATGAAAAAAATATAGAACCGGCCAACTGAAACGTGCAACATTAGACTTCATCAGCCAACTAACGGATGGCAACCGGCCACTGTGAAAAAAAAACATGGATGGCAACCGGCCGGCCGGACTCTATTTTGAGTTCTTTTTTACGTGAGTATATGGCGTTTGTTCCACCCGGAAAGTATTCTATTATGCGTCACTTATTGCATCTACGTGTCAGGTCGTACGTGACTATATTTTACCTAACTTTTTCTAGCTTTAAATCCTAACCGTTACAATTAAGATCTACGAATCATATAATTTTAGTATATGTGGATTAACGTGGTATCTCTATTAAACATCCGTGTTTTGCTTTTAGTATATAATAGATGATAAAAGTTGGAAGCTATTGCACTTATTTATATTTGGTTGGAAACAGAAAATGCCTCATATGTCTTGGATAATTTGACACTTGGCAATTGTTTTGAGCTCTCAAGTAGATCATGATTAAGTTTTTTTTCATGTAGTCTAAACCTATTAATGGAGAACTACTGTAGAGCTTGTTGAAATTGGTTTGCATGATTGGTCTCTCTTAAGGTCTAGATATTTTCTGGTAAAAGTGTTTGAGCAACAAGGAAGACGAGTGTAGAGTATTATAATGCTTGCAATATGTTCTTATGTAAGTTTTGTTGTACCAGTTCATACTTGTGTTTGCTTCAAATAACCTTGCTAGCCCAAAGCCTTGTACTGAGAGGGAATGCTTCTCGTGCATCCAAAACCTTGAGCCAACCACTATGCCATTTATGTCCACCATATCTACCTACTATGTGGTATTTCCTGCCATTCCAAAGTAAATTGCTTGAGTGCTACCTTTAAACAATTCAAAATGCTTCTCAATTTGTGTCAATGTTTTATAGCTCATGAGGAAGTATGTGGTGTTTATCTTTCAATCTTGTTGGGCAACTTTCACCAATGGACTAGTGGCTTCATCCGCTTATCCAATAATTTTGCAAAAAGAGCTGGCAATGGGATTCCCGGTCCCAAATTAATTAACAAAAATAGACACTCCTCCATGGTATGTGATTGATGGACGGCACCCGAAGGATTCGGTTAGCCATGGCTTGTGTAAGCAAAGGTTGGGGGGAGTGTCATCATCATGATAAAACTAAAATAAAAAGGCACTCCTTCATGGTATGAGATTGTTGGCAGGCACCCGAGGATTCGGTTAGCCATGGTTTGTGAAAGAAAGGTTGGAAGGAGTGCCACCCAAAAATAAAAATAATTCATGGGAGCCGCTCTTGAAGGTTTGTCTAGCAAGGGGGTTAGAGTGCCCACTACCATTCGTTGACAACAACAAACACCTCTCAAAACTTTACTTTTATGCTCTCTATATGTTTTCAAAATCAAAGCTCTAGCACAAATATAGCAATCAATGCTTTCCTCTTTGAAGGGCCTTTCTTCTACTTTTATGTTGAGTCAGTTTACCTACTTCCTTCCACCTTAGAAGCAAACACTTGTGTCAACTGTGCATTGATTCTTACATACTTGCATATTTGCATTCATCATATTACTTTGTGTTGACAATTACCCATGAGATATGCATGTTACAAGTTGAAAGCAACCGCTGAAACTTATATCTTCCTTTGTGTTGCTTCGATGCCTTTACTTTGAACTTATTGCTTTATGAGTTAACTCTTGTGCAAGACTTTTGATACTTGTATTGAAGGTATTATTCATGAAAAGTTTTGCTATATGTTATCTACTTGTTAGCAACTATAGATCATTGCCTTGAGTCACTTCATTCATTTCATATGCTTTGTAATAGTATGATCAAGGTTATGTAAGTAGCATGTCACTACAGAAATTATTCTTTTTATCGTTTACCTGCTCGGGACGAGAAGGAACTAAGCTTGGGGATGCTGATACGTCCCCGACGTATCCATAATTTCTGTCGTTCCATGCTTGTTTTATGACAATACTTACATGTTTTGCTTGCACTTTATGATGATTTCATGCATTTTCCGGAACTAACCTATTAACAAGATGCCACGGTGTCGGTTCTGTTTTCTCGCTGTTTTTGGTTCCGGAAAGGCTGTTCGGGCAATATTCTCGGAATTCGACGAAACGAAGACCAAACCTCCTATTTTTCCCGAAGCGTCCGAACACCGAAGAAGAGTCGGAGAGGGGCCGGAGGGCCACCACACCATAGGGCGGCGCGGCTCGGTCCGGGCCCGCGCCGGCTGTGGTGTGGCGCCCCGAGTGCCCCCTGCGCCGCCTCTTCGCCTATAAAATCCCTTTCGACCTAAAAACACCGTACCACTTGACGAAACTCCGAGAAAGACTCCGGGGCGCCGCCACCATCGCGAAACTCCAATTCGGGGGACGAAGTCTCTGTCCCGGCACCTGCCGGGACGGGGAAGTGCCCCGGAAGCCATCTCCATCAACTCCATCGCCTCCATCATGCTCCGTGAGTAGTTCCCCCATGGACTACGGGTTCTAGCCGTAGCTAGTTGGTATTCTCTCCCCCATGTACTTCAATACAATGATCTCATGAGCTGCCTTACATGATTGAGATTCATCTGATGTAATCGGTGTTGTGTTTGTCGGGATCCGATGGATTGTTACGTTATGATTGTCTATCTACAAAGTTTATGAAGTTATTGTTGCTTGCAATCTTGTTATGCTTAATGCTTGTCACTAGGGCCCGAGTGGCATGATCTTAGATTTGAGCTCTATACTTATTGCTTAGATTGTATCTACAAGTTGTATGCACATGTCACTGTCCGGAACCAATGGCCCCGAAGTGACAGAAATCGGGACAACCGGAGGGGATGGCGGTGATGTGAGGATCACATGTTTTCACGGAGTGTTAATGCTTTTCTCCGGTACTCTATTAAAAGGAGTACCTTAATATCCAGTAGATTCCCTAGAGGCCCGGCTGCCACCGGCTGGTAGGACAAAAGATGTTGTGCAAGTTTCTCATTGCGAGCACGTACGACTATAATTGGAAAACATGCCTACATGATTAATGATCTTGATATTCTGTCTTAATGCTATTTCAATCCTATCAATTGCCCGATCTGTAATTTGTTCACCCAACACTTGTTATTGGAGAGTTGCCACTAGTGTAGATAGCTGGGAACCCCAGTCCATCTTTCATCATCATATACTCGTTCTACATGTCAAGCTGTTTTCCGGTGCCATTGCTCTCATACTACTATTACTTGCTGCTGTGTATTACTTGTTACTATCGCTCTCATATCATCGCTACTTTCACATCACCCCTGTTACTAGTGCTTTTCCGAGTGCAGCTGAATTGACAACTCAGTTGTTAAGGCTTATAAGTATTCTTTACCTCCCCTTGTGTCGAATCAATAAATTTGGGTTTTACTTCCCTCGAAGACTGTTGCGATCCCCTATACTTGTGGGTCATCAGGAAACAACACTAAGAGTTGGGACTCGCCGTCGGATGTACTTCTTAACCGCGTCGAGCACAATTCAGAGATGATCCGTAACCTCACGTACAGGATTGATGAGCTAAAGGAGCTCGTTGAGAAGCTTATCCGGAATTCACCATCACCACCGCCGGAGGAGTAATTCGTCATCGGTATTGGCATCCCCTTGGTTTGTTCCAAGCTTGGGGGAGAGCCGCGGTATCACATCATCACTATCTTTTATCTTTTTTACTTTCAAGTAGTGTCATATCATGAGTAGGGAAGTTATCATATAAGATGTGTTGCGATATGGAAGTATCTCTCTTTAGTTGGTTATCTATGTATCCCTTGGTGTGAGTTATCGTTATGGAATATTAATGAGAAGTCTTATCATTTACATATTGCACATCTTATTTTAGTTTGCAATCTCTATTATATGATTGATCTTGTTGTTAGTATTGGTATCACTTTGGGAGCATTAAGTAAATCTATTTGGTTTTGGCAAACTTAGCATTGGTCAATAGCAACAACACTTTGAGTTTTAAGTAGAAAAGAGGAAACACATGTAGATATGTTATTATCTTTCTTGTTAGTTCCTAGCTTAGTATTCTGAAGTTAAAATTCTTTGTGCTTACAAGGAAGATGCATGATTGTTTCTATCACATGTATATTTGTTTGTTTCCCTCAACTCTTATGCTTGCTAATTAACCTTGCTAGCCAAAGACCTGTACCGAGAGGGAATACTTCTCGTGCATCCAAACCTTTAAACCAAACCTATGCCACCAATGTCCACCATAACTACCTATTATGTGGTATTTCCCTACCACTCCAAGTAAATACTTCATGTGCTACCTTTAAATAATTCAAAAGCTATTACTTCTTATTTGTGTCAATGTTTTATAGCTCATGAGGAAATATGTGGTGTTTTATCTTTCAATCTTGTTGGGCAGCTTCCACTAATGGACTAGTGGCTTCATCCACTTATCCTTTGATTTTGCAAAAAGAGCTGGCAACGGGGTTCCCAGCCCCAATTAATCAACTTTCATTAATAATTCTCTTCACATGTTTTGCCACTGATTAATCAGTAAGCAACTTAATTTTGCAATAGACACTCCTCCATGGTATGAGATTGTTGGAAGGCACCCGAGGATTCGGTTAGCCATGGCTTGTGTAAGCAAAGGTTGGGGGGAGTGTCATCCTTAAATAAACTAAATTACATGTGTAAACAAAAGAGAAGAGGGATGATCTACCTTGCTGGTAGAGATAACGTCCTTCATGGGAGCAGCTCTTTGGAGGTCTGTTTGGCAAGGGGGTTAGAGTACCCGCTACCACTCGTTGACAACAACAAACACCTCTCAAAACTTTACTTTTATGCTCTCTATATGATTTCAAAACTTGAAAAGCTATAGCACATGATTTAATCCCTGCTTCCCTCTGCGAAGGGCCTGTCTTTTACTTTATGTTGAGTTAGTAAACCTATTTCTATCCATCTCAAGCAAGCATTTGAGTTGTTGTGATCCAACCATCTATATTGTGATCTATTTCATCATGCCTTTTACTCTTCCTTGTTTAGTACAAGTTTTATCCGAATGAATATAGCTTTGAAAGTTATCAATGATTATGAGAAGATTACTATGATTGAGTATGCAAGTTTACCATAAGCTTTAATATGAGAGCGCTGTTCAATAGATGAGTATAATCTGTTAACTGTTCTCTGACCAAGAACAAAGTTTGCCATCACCAATTATGATTCCTTATGCACCTTTATTTGTGATTACCTTCTACTTGTTTCAAGTTGAATTATATGAGAAAGTTGTCTACTAGAATGCCTTGTGTGAGTGAATATGATGCTTCTTGTCCGTATTTTATTTATCGACTCTTCACTCCATAAACATGTGGTCTTGTTTACCGAGTTCAGTTTCGCTTGGGGACAAGCGAAGTCTAAGCTTGGGGGAGTTGATACGTCCATTTTGCATCACTATTTTATATCATAATTTTCTGTTATTCATTGATATATTTCATATTTGGAGATGATACTTATGTTATTTCATCTATTTTGCATGTTTCATGATTATTTGAGGATCGCGCACCGGAGCCGAGATTACCGCTGGAAAAAGCAACGTCAGAATGCAATATTTCGGAAGATCAACAGTTGACGGAAATTATATGAAAATCCTATTTTTCCAGATGACGAAGGGAGCCAGAAGGGGGAGCCGAGGGGACCCGAGGTGGGCCCACCTCATAGGCCGGCGCGGCCCAAGGCCTGGCCGCGCCGCCCAGTGAGGAGGGGGCCCACAGCCCCCTCTCGCCTCCTTTTCTTCGCGTACGTCTTCGTCCCGAAAACCTAAGCCCCAGAGGATAGTCTCGAAGAGTCACGGCCCGCCTCGCGGGGCGGAGAACACCGAGAGAAAAGAGCTCTCCGGCAGGCTGAAATCTGCCGGGGAAATTCCCTCCCGGAGGGGGAAATCGACGCCATCGTCACCGTCATCGAGCTGGACATCATCTCCATCATCATCTCCATCATCATCATCATCATCATCATCACCACCATCTCCACCGCTGCACCTCGTCACCGCTGTAACAATTTGGGTTTGATCTTGATTGTTTGATAGGGGAAACTCTCCCGGTGCTGATTTCTACTTGTTATTGATGCTATTGAGTGAAACTATTGAACCAAGGTTTATGTTCAGATTGTTATTCATCATCATATCACCTCTGATCATGTTCCATATGATGTCTCGTGAGTAGTTCGTTTAGTTCTTGAGGACATGGGTGAAGTCTAAATGTTAGTAGTGAATTATGTTGGTTAGTATTTAATGTTATGATATTTAAGTTGTGGTGTTATTCTTCTAGTGGTGTCATGTGAACGTCGACTACATGATACTTCACCATTTATGGGCCTAGGGGAGTGCATCGTGTATTTGTTTGCTAATTGCGGGGTTGCCAGAGTGACAGAAACCTAAGCCCCCGTTAGTATATCGATGCAGGAGGGATAGCAGGATCTCAGAGTTTAAGGCTGTGGTTAGATTTATCTTAATTACTTTCTTGTAGTTGCGGATGCTTGCAAGGGGTATAATCACAAGTATGTATTAGTCCTAGGAAGGGTGGTACATTAGCATAGGTTCACCCACACAACACTTATCAAAACAATGAAGATTAATCATCTATATGAAGCGAAAGCACTAGACTAAATTCCCGTGTGTCCTCAAGAATGTTTGGTCATTATAAGTAAACAAACCGGCTTGTCCTTTGTGCTAAAAAGGATTGGGCCACTCGCTGCAATTATTTCTCCCGCACTTTACTTACTTGTACTTTATTCATCTGCTATATCAAAACCCCCTGAATACTTGTCTGTGAGCATTTAAAGTGAATCCTTCATCGAAACTGCTTGTCAACACCTTCTGCTCCTCGTTGGGATCGACATTCTTACTTATCGAAGATACTACGATACACCCCCTATACTTGTGGGTCATCAAGGGGCCGGCGTAGCTGCAGGGCGTGAGTCGGTGCGGCGGCGGGACACCAGCAGCGACGTACACGCCTCGGAAGGCGCGTCGCAGGCCGGTAGCGTCGACCAAAGGCGGCGGCTGATACGTCTCCAACGTATCTATAATTTTTGATGTTCCATGCTAGTTTTATGACAATACCTACATGTTTTGCTCACACTTTATAATGTTTTCATGCATTTTCCGGGACTAAC